>NW_010299915.1:0-8064 GCF_000700745.2 Antrostomus carolinensis | reverse complement strand
TTATTTATTTATTTATTTATTTATTTAAGCCTTTCGAGCTCCATGAATCTAGGAGGTCCTGAGATGACCTATTGAGAAGATGATTTTTTTTTTCCCGCCCCCCCAACTGCAACTTTGCCCAGCCAGCTGCCGTGAGGGAAACCATTTGCTTATTTGGTTTGAAAGCTTCAAACACCGGTGATTGAACTCCTGCAGTGGAGTATCGCTGCTCCCCCGCTGTGCGATGTCCTGAGAACAGCAAAGAATGTCACACACTTCATAAAACAGAGTAGCAGTATTTCATACTGACTGGCTGCTGAAAGGGTCGTGATTGAAAATGTGAAATAACTTTCAAAGTGCTGGTTCTTTCTACTGTTTTCTTTTTGACCTCGTTTTAATGATGTTTGAGAATGGATGGCTTTTATTTGAAAGGAGAATTTTCAGTAGAAATACAGTGTATTGTAGAAACAATAGAAAGTATACATAGCATACAGAGATGTTTTTAAATAGAATAAGGTAGTTCTCATTAATATCTCGGATATTAATGGGTGCTGTAGATCAATAACATTTGAGTGGGGGCAGGAATACTTTTTATTCAGTTTTAGTATCACTGCAATCATTTTTTGCACACTGATGATTATATTCAGTACTTCACCCTACCTTCCACCCAAATCCTTTTGAATTCCATCATGGTTGTATCCTGTTGGAAAAAAAATATTTATGTGCAAATTAAAAGTTCTGCCTGAGGTCATGGTGGTGCCTTGGTGACAATTCAGATCAGAACTGTTTTCCCTCCTATTTTTAACTTGATGTTTTAAACAGTCAAAGCCACAGTGAGATCTGAGGGACGTTGCGTGGGGCTGGATGATTGGAAGGTGTGAAGCAGTTCCTCCTTGAACTGTTAAAACAAAGCAGTGTTTGTAGGTTAGACGTGGTTTGTTTCTCTGTTCTGTGCCCTGGTTTAATCAGCCTGATACACCAGCTGAGGACCAGTACCAAGGCTGAATAGCTTCAGAAAAGTAATGCAAGGGTAAAAACTGCCAGTGAGTCAGCAGGAGATGGAGCCCAGGGGTGTTTACAGAACGCCCATAAGCTATGAGCCAGCAGAATTTAGAAATATGGGATTAATATTGACTTGGATGTATAGATTCATTGCTTTGTAGGTGTGCTGTGTCTGTACACAAGGACAACTTGATTTCATCTTATTTTGGAAATAAAGAGTGTGATAGTCAGGTCTTTGCGAAGACCACGGCTCTGCGTGGCAGTGTCTGGAGTGACGGTTACTAGTGGCTGGATGGTGGATGGAAATGGAGAGAAGCAGTAGTTGGTATTTCAGTTGCATTAGTAATACAGCTTTTACTCATAAAGTGGTTTGATGGTGGGAACTTTTAAGTTGTTTTCTCTTCTCTGTGAGTGTGGTTTATTCAGAAAGTCAGTTTGGGTATCTGTGATTTATAATGACTGTCATTAAAATCAGTCTGATTTTTTTGGGGGTCCTGAAAACCGTTTACATTGCAAAAGATATTTCGGTAGTAAGTACTGCAGCTTTCTCCCACTCCGAGCAGGAGGCATGTATTTTACTGTCCCACCAAATCATGCTTTACTTTTTAAAAAATGAAGGGATTTTTTTTTTTTTTTGCAGACCAAAAGTGAATTATTCATAGACAAAGCCAAGCTGCCAGAATATCACCACCAAGACTCAATATTGGGACCAGTGTTAAGGTTAGATAGATACTGGTCTGGCCACTTTATCCCAGCTCCTTTAATCTGGAGTTGGGATGATTGCTGAAATCACTGATTGTAGACTTATTTTAGCAAGTAATAGATGTACAGATTTGAAATGGTTTTTGACCATAGTACATAAAATGAACCTTAAATAACTAAAATGGATTTTTATCCACTTGGCTGTGGCTCTCTTGTTGCTTTGGATGGAGCTGGATGAAGGCTGCAGCCAAAGGTGGTGGTCCCCTTTGGAGGGACTGTCCCTCTCCCTGCCTGACCACCTGCTGATTCACTATTTAGGAGAATTTCACATGCAACTAAAAAAAAAAAAATAATAAAAAAATCATATGCAAGCAATATTTGTTTTGGATAAATTGTGATAATGTGCAACACCACAGGACTAAAGTGTTGCTCTTTCCTCTGAAACTGATTGTAAAGAGGGTGGAGTTCACTGCAGTTAATTTTATTGTGTTTTTACAAGTCGTACTGGTTTTTTCCCTTCCTTGTTTGTTCTTACTGGATTTTTTGGGAGGATTCAGTTTTTGCTATTTAATTAGTAGGGAAAATATCCTCCTTTTTAGTCTTGCATCATATATTAGATCCATGTTCTGACATGGTAGAGCTTGTGGACCCTTTTAAGTATAGCTTCATTATTTATGAGGCATTAATCAGATTAATTTCGTAATAGTTTCCTGCTAATCCTGCCGTTGTTCCTTAACTCAGAACTAACAAAAGCACAATTTTAATACCCTTTTAGTTGCTACAACATCCTTCTATTATCAGTTATATTTTTATTAGAGACTACTTCTAGTTGTTTAAAAACTTAAAATGATCAAGCAACACCTTAAAATTATAGCACTAGCTACTTTTACTACTGATAAAAGGACAATTTATCAAGTAAATCCTCTTTTTATTAAAATCATGTTTCTTTGTCAGTTAAAATTTGTGGGAGTTTTCCTGTTTCTGTATAATCCCAGTCATTGTGCCAACTTTTTTTTTTTTTTTTTTTTTTTTTCTAACAGTGATAGTGAGAGTTACTTAAAAATGTGTTTCATTTGTGGAAAACTGTCCTTTCAGTAATTCTGATAGCATTAGATTAGCATTAATATTCTGTGATTCTGTGATTTGCAATTGAAGTACTGAAAATACTGACATGCAGCAATAAACACTAAATCTTAATCACTGGAATATTGATTTTTTTATTATTAGTATTGAAGAAACCTGTGTTTGAACATCACTTCCTTAGTTTCAGTTTGCAAGGGACAAAGATCTTTTAGTAAGTTTAATTATTTTCTTGATATATTTTTCAGTTGTGTTTTATAAAGCACTTTTATCTGATGTTGAAGTATGTAATTAAGGAAATTTTTTGACATTACATAGCTTAGAAGAGAAACTTTATCTAGTGATAATGTTAAAAACAAAAAAACCCCTGAAAGTTAAAAAAGGAAGGAAAAAAAGGTTAAGCCTGATTACCTGCATAGACAACCATATTGATTTCATTTATTGTAACTGCCGTTCATCTCATCTTCAACAGCATTTTAAATAATCCAGTATAAATGTATATATAATTACAAAAAACCTATTATAATAAAAATCTAAAGGTCATCAGCCAGATTTCTGAATTGATGTACCTAAAAAGTACATTATTTTCAACGATAATGAAAACTTATTCTTTCTGTACCAAAAAGGATGATGGGGAACTGGTTGCACACAGGCAAAGAACAGACTTTTGCTCAATCACTTACCATGATAGGGTCATTGAGATGTCAATTACATATTTTATATTTATAGAGCACTTCTGTTCATGGAAGATTCCTAAGTGTCTCCCAGGTGCCACCACATGCATATGAGAAGATTAATATATTATTTTTCATTTTTGAAATTTGAGTGATTCAGAAATAATAGGTATGCTCCTCTGTTAAATGAATACTATTTTCATAAAAAGACTGACTGAGATAGAGGGGATTGTAGGATTTGCCTGGAGTTGTCACATGAGGTTTTTCTCTGGACTGCACATACTGGAATAATTTTCTTTCTGGGTAGGGGCTTCCCTGAAGCAGTAACCATGCTTCTGATTTAACTTATTCTTGTAACTGATGAATGAGAGAATGAAAGTTTAAAAAGCACTCACAACTCATTAATAGCTTATCTCCTTTTAGAAATTGTATCTATAGTCTACTTTTGAAGCACCAAATGAAACATCATTTTACAATCTCATCATGTGTGGTTCCTAAATTAGGGTAGGTTTAATTGCTTTCAAGGAGCTCCACAAAAATGTATGTGATTCAAAGGAAGCATTTTTTTTCTGATTTGGGGGATAGACTAATTCTATCAGCAGCAGTTACTGATCTATTAGAGTTTGGTTTATGTGAAAGAGCTACAGTAGAAGTGCTGATCTCTTCAAGTCATGCAAGTTTTCAGTGCTCTCTGTCAATAGCAGTTGAATAGATGATGTTAGGGTTGGGTAAGATCTAGATCTGTCAGAAGGGATACTGTATTACACAGAGTTTGTTGTGGGGTTATTTTTTGAGTTTCTGCCTTCTAGAGTCTTGCTTTGAATATTCCAACTGAATGAGTCTTCACTGTCCCTCCTTGGCAGCTAATTCATTGCTGAAAAGAGTTTTTGCATGTTGCATTTTACATGGTCCAAAACCGTTGGAGTTGCTATGTGCAGTTAAACACGTTCTTCTTAAAGTGTGGTTTTCTGGCAAGTAAAATGCATTTATTAATATTTTGTAAACCAGTTTTTTGTTCTTGAGGATCAAAGCTAGTATGTTAGCAAAATCTCCAAATCCATGTCTTTTAACCTGCTGGTTAGTTTGTACATATGTATTTTTTCCTGCTTAATAGCAACGAGCTATGGATATCTCTCGTGCTCATTTTAAGATCACAAAGCAGTTGTTGATATTTTGGCATTTAAAAGCATCTTGAATGTCTTTTTCTTAGAAGGAAAAAGCCAGTAAATTATTTTTTCCACAGCAGCGTTAGCAATACCACTGGAGGTGCTACACAGGGTCCTGGAAATGCAGAAAACCCAATTAGCAAGAGTTCTTGAGAGAAAGGAGGGAAAGCAGGTGGTTGTGGGAGACCGTAATTAGGGCAGATTTTATAAATATTTTTGTGTTCCTAAAAATGCCATCATGTATTATCTCAGTCAGTCATGACAATAACCAGCAGCAGGGGAGAGAGGAAGGGGAAGTGGAGGGAATTAATATACAGACCAGTAATGTGACCTTTCTTCTTCTTAAAAAGAGATGCTACACGATGAGCAGCTTAACTACCGCAGCAATAAATATCACAGCCTCTGTTTCTTTTTTTCCTACAAGTAAGAAGCTAGTTGGAAATTACAACTTCATATAGGAAGCCTCCAAAAGGCATGATGTCCTCAAATTTTCATGTTAAATCATGCTCAGAATTTTATAGTTTGGATCAAGTTCTGTGCCAGAATCCTAAATGCTTCGTTGTGAAAGCAGCTTTTCAAAGTAAGAAAGAAACACGGTCCAGGTTCATTATGAGACTGTTGCATTGTTTTTATGGCTTCGTATGCTTTGGCTCAAAATGTAGAAATCAAACAAGAGATTCTGCTTCTTATTATACAGGTGCATGAGTCAGCTTCTTGTTTAGTTTTTCAAAGCCTTTTCAATTGTGTAATAAAATCATGTTGAAATGCATTTTAGTGCTAAACATGTTGTTTCTCTAAAAGCTTCACTTCAGTTGTCTCTAGAATTACTCAGTTTTCCATCCACATTATGACAATTACCTACAGTCGGAGTTTATAGCTTGGCACCGGGATTTACCAAAGCGCGACACAAAGTAAATTCTGAACTCCGAAGCTTAAGGTCAGATTGTGCTAATGAAAACAAAAGTGACCAAAGGAGACCTTTGTGCAAATATTGTTGTTCCTAAAGCTGGTCCCAGGAGATATGAACACTTACTGGAAAGGTCTAGGTTAGAAGAAAGGAAAATGAGATTCTTGCTGTTAGGACGTCCACAAACTCTAAGAGGAAATGCATTACCCACGCTGGAGCAGAAAACCATGTTTTATTTAGTGTATAAGATTTGATTTTTTTTCTTCTTCTATTTTACAAAAAAAACCCCAACCAAACAAAAAACCCCCAATCTTTAAAATAGACCTTGTGATTTTTTTAAAAACCAACGTTCTCTTTACCCTGAATGGAATATTCCAGAAAGTGTGCCTGCCTATAGATTATGCTATTAGTCTTGATTTTCTTCTTGTGTGACTGAAGCAATTGCTTCAAATTTAACTCAGGTTTATTAAATGTAGAAAGTACAAAGTATCAAAGAACCGTGAAGCTTCCCACTCCTTAATGATCTCGCTTCCTGCCAAAAGTGCATTTTCTTCCACTGCGTCTTCCCTGTACTTGACTGCAGGTTCAAGTTCAAATTATCTGTTGCTTAGCTGAGAGCGAATAAGTTCAGGCAGTTTTTCCTGGCAGATTCAAAACATTAATGCTTTCAAAACAAATAAATCCATTTTTTTCTTCCAAATTAAGAAAGAAGTCATTCCTGTTTGAGCAAGGCATGAGAAATTGCAACCTTATCAGCACGTTGATGAATTTTAGGATGTAGAGCCTTCCTCTAACCAGTGTGATATACTTTAAAAAGGAGCATTTGGGAGACAATGAGCTTCACATTGCACTTGAGGAATTAACTTCCATTGTAGTGGTGGACATGGAAACATCAATATAGTGAGTCAGTAGTACTCAAGCAGAGAAAACAGGACATGGCTCCATACTTGTAGATATTTAAGCATTATAGTTCCTGTGGAAAGAGGAAAGATAGAGTTATACTTCTGTTGGGAGTTTTCTGCAAAGCTTACTAGCAAAGTGCATTAAGAAATTGTCTCTTCTCTACACATTTTGGGCTCCTTGTTTTAATATTAATATAGGTGGATCTGATTAGGGATGTTAAATGTATACAGAACACATGGCTTTGGTATGGAGCAGGGGGGGAATCAGCACTCTGAATTAACTATACGTCTTAAATGGAGACTTACCTAGTACTTTATTTTTTTTAAAGCAAAGCTGGGCTGGACAGACTCGCAGGAGGTTATCTGGACCATCAGCTGCCCCAAGTCAAGCTCAGCTATACCTGACAGATGTTTGTTTAACCTTTTCTTAATTCCCTATGTTGATGGAGGGTCACAGAGGGTTGTTTCCAGTGCTTTTGGGTCTTTTCTATTACAGAATAGCCCTGATGTTTATTTGGCCTTAATGATGCTGTACTTTTAAGTTCATTTCTCCATATTCTGCCCACATCATAGGGAACAGATTACCATCTGCCTCTTTGTAGCAATGTTTTACATTTTGAAATACCATCTTCCTCATCATCTTTTCTCTCTCCTAAACCAGGAGTACTTTCATTCATTTTAAGCAGTGATTATCTTGAAGCACCCTATACTTTGTTTTGCAGTTCCTTCTTCATCACAGAACTGCCACTGTCACTTCATCTCCTGGCTTGTGCTTATGCCTTCATAGGAACGCTGGTTTCAGTAGAGAAATGATTCCTGAACAGGCTGAACTGCCCTCATGTCTTGCCTTTCCTGCAGATGATGTTCCTGGGCCTCTGAGCATTTCCACTGCTTTGGATGTTCTCAAATTGAGCGATATCATTTTTGAAATGCAATACCCAATGCCAGCAAGGCCTCAACTGGAATACTTGGTCCAACACTCACTAGAGCAGAAGAATTATTTCACATTTTATTGGCTATACATATGGGTTTGCTCCTCAGTATGATATCTTCCTCCTTTGAAACAGAAGGACACTGTTGAGTCATGTTCAACTTGTGATCCAGTGTTATCCTTAGATTCTTTTACAGAACTGCTGAGTACCCAGTTATTCCTGCTCATGTGTAGCCTTTTACATTAAACATAAATCTGTTGAATCTTGGGGTTTGGGGGGTTTTTGGTTGAATTTTTTTTTGCAGTTAATTTTTTCAGTTTGTAAAGTTCTCTTTGAATGGTAATCGTATCACCTGTCATTCTTTCTGTTCATGCCAGGTTCTTGGTCTTTGCAGATTAAATACATTTATCCTCTGTCTATCACAAGGTTATTGGTGACAGTGGAGTAGGGCCAGATCCAGGGCAGACACTGAAGGAACCTCTCTCTAAACACCATGTGGCTTGATAAGCAGGTACTTACTGATAACTTGCCTCTGAATGCTACGTTGTGGATGGAGCTCCCCAGCCCTTCTGATGTCTAACCCAGATGGGTGGATCTAGACCAGGTTTCGTTAGCTAGCTTAGGAGTGTGCCAATGGGGAGACTCTGAAGCCTTCCTGAATTCAGATTGTGGCATTTCCTGCCTTTTCCTCTGTGGTGGGTTAACCCTGGCTAGAGGCCA
>NW_010299914.1:0-3105 GCF_000700745.2 Antrostomus carolinensis | reverse complement strand
GCTCTGGCCCAGCTCACACCAGGACATGCAGGTTGCTTTGGGTGCCCTGTGAACTCTCTTTAAGGGTAGTCTGGTATTTGAAGTACAGGGGATTACCCAGGGAGATAAGCTTAAAGGTTGACTAGGTTAAGCAAAAGATTAGTTTGCATATGTAAGATTGAAGCTGGTCTTTTTGTTTTATTTAACATTGCACAATAAAAAGAATAATTGCTCTTAGGCAGGTACAAATCAAGAGTCTGGGGGGGTGTTTTTTTAATAATAAAAAAAGGAAAGTACTGTTTCTACTATTTTTTTTCCATTGTATGGAGATAGCAAAACTGTTTAGTGTTAGAGGGCCTGTAGTGTGTCACTGTAACCAATTGTTTTTCTGCTGCATTACTTTACTTGCTCTTACTTTCTCTGTCTGTTCACTGACATCAGCTAACTCTCTTATGCAATGCTAATGTTTGGCTAATTTTGCATTTATTGCCTTCTGTCACCTCGCCCACATACCAAAGTGCATTCAAAGCTGTTTAGAAGGAGGTGTCAGTTGTGAGCCGATTCCACTTTGCACCACAAGGAAGTTAAGTACTTTCTATGCAGGAAAGAAAAAAAGGCTGGTAAACCAGTGCAGTTTGAATTTTTGTTCATTTTCCTCAGGCTTTCTGTATCTGCAACAGCCTAGGAAAATTTTTTGAAGGAGTAGCTTCAGCCAAAGGAAACGTCCCCTCTGGTGGTTTAAAACAGTTGGGAAAGGTGAATTCAACAGTGTTGTAGCGTAATGCTTCTTACAATGGACAGAAATACTTTCTGTACTGACACTGTTACCAACTCATCAGTGATTCTCCATTGTTTTAAGTGTTCACTAGTGCTAAACTTCTCACAAGTATTTGAAAATTAAAAGAAAATGAGTGGACCCTGCCTGTATGGCTTTTGCCTTGTGGTTTGCAGAAGAGATGCTTTGTATGCAGCTGGGGGTTTGTTTTTTCTGTTTAAAATGGTTTTTGCACTGTTTTTAACAAAGCCCTTGACTAGGCACTTAAGATATTAACCAGCTTCAGCAGATCATGCGTCTGACGGGAACACCCCCTGCATATCTCATTAACAGGATGCCCAGCCATGAGGTGAGACCTGAGCAGATGAGGGGGGATTCCAGGGCAGGTCTTCACTCACAGTGTTCACTGCTTCTATAAATGATGTCCTCGCATGTGGCATGGGGTTGGGCAATTAACTACCTGCTCTTCAGCAAGATTTTTTGTACTAAATGAAGACTTGAGATTTGGACAAGTACATACTTGACCTCAGGCTTCTGAGACTCAGGAGAACCTGGATGTGAGTCGGTTTTGTGCTGTGTGCCGTGTTGTGTGGCTGACCAGCAGACACCGTGCTGCATGTGGCCTTACAGGACTCCAGGGCAGTCAGCTCTTGCAGCACCTCTTTGCTTTCTAATCTTGCATGAACCCCAGTGTCAGCTCTTCCTCTGCTGTCTCAAGTGGCCTTTAGTTGGGAAGGGATAATGCTGATGGGCTTAATAAGTATCAGAATAACTCAAAAGAAGGCGAAGCGAGGAGACAGACCATAATAACAAGTGCTTCAGGATGATGGAAATGTACTTTGGTGGCTTGATTGTATTATACTTCAACAGACCATTTATTTCCACAGGCAAGAAACTACATTCAGTCTTTGTCTTACATGCCGAAAATGAACTTTGAAAATGTGTTTATTGGTGCCAACCCACTAGGTAAGGTTTGCTTTTTAAATGTGCTTTTCCAGAAGCTGAAACCAGTGTGTCCTGGGACGCTGAGACTTTTCCCCAAAATTTAGATTTCCTGCAGTAGTAGCTGAGAACAGAGCTACGTACCATTTTCAAAGTTTACAAAGTATGTGTGGGCTGAGGGAGGAAGAATAATAAGAAATCAGAGGAAGAAATTGGGGATGATGTTGTGGGTCCTAAGAAACTAGAGATTCCTCGTATCCATTGGGCTTTTATGAGCTTGCAGTTCAGAGTAGGGTGTCACAGAGTAGGTGACAAATCAAGAGTCTGATTTGTCTATTTTTATTAACAAAATATTATTAATATTAAAAATATTCCTATTTTTAATAATAAAAAAAGGAAAGTATTGTTTCTACTATTTTTTTTTCCATTGTATAGAGATAGCAAAACTGTTTAGTGTGAGAAGGCCTGTAGTGTGTCACTGTAACACATACTCTGTGACACCATACACGATGGGAAATCCTTTCTTTTGCAGCCGTGGACTTGCTGGAGAAGATGTTGGTGCTGGACACAGACAAACGAATCACTGCGGCTGAAGCGTTGGCTCACGCCTACTTTGCTCAGTATCACGACCCGGATGATGAACCAGTGGCAGATCCCTATGACCAGTCTTTTGAAAGCAGAGAACTTGAGATTGAAGAATGGAAAAGTGAGTTTGGGGGACAGGAGAGAGAGAGAGAGAGAGAGAGAGAGCCAGCCTGCTTCCCTTGCAGTCCATTCCATAGGCTGTGGCTCAGTGAAGCTGTGGAAGTTCAGAGGCACAAAAGAAACTGATAAAAACGTGTTAGTTCTCAGGTCCTTATGCTGAGGGAATCTGTCACATGTGCTGTGCACATAATTAGCATAATCCCTGGTAACTAATAATTATTCTGAGTATACAAACATGTAGGTGACATGGTTGCTCATGTCTTTGTTTTCAAACTTAGGTCTCCTCAACGCTCTGCAAGTCTCTTATTGTGTGTTAGGCTCTGAGAATGGTGTAACCATTCTTTTCTTTATTTTTCCTTAATTTAACCATATTTTCTGTTTAAAACAGCATTAGAACCTTTAAGATGCTTACAGGTTTTCTTGCATGAGGGATGTCTTTAGTTCTGCCTATTAAATTTCTGTCCTGCTTTTCCCACCAGGCCTGACTTACGATGAAGTAATCAGCTTTGTGCCACCACCGCTTGACCAAGAGGAGATGGAGTCTTGAGAAACTGCTCTCTCCTGTTTGTCCCACGTCACTGTGAGGGGAAGGCCTTTTCATAGGGACTCTCCGATTATCGTTCAAGTGCCTCGTCACAACAATATTCTCCTTGGTGGAGGGGTTTTGTGTGTGTTGAATTGGGGAGGGTTGGGGTGGGGGTGGG
>NW_010299913.1:10185-14753 GCF_000700745.2 Antrostomus carolinensis | reverse complement strand
GGCAGATAGTGATAGGGGAAGGGGAAATGTTTTTAAACTAAGAGACGGGAGATTTAGGGTGGATATTAGGAGGAAATTTTTCACCCAGAGGGTGATGAGACACTGGCCCAGGTTGCCCAGAGAAGCTATGGATGCCCCCTCCCTGGAAATGTTCAAGGCCAAGTTGGATGAGGCTTTCAGCAACCTGGTCTAGTGGAAGGTGTCCCCTTGCTGATGGCAGGGCAGTTGGAACTGGATGAGCTTTAAAGTCCCTTCCAACCCAAATCAGTCTGGGATTCTGTGATAAAACAGGTGACCTGGGCTGTAACAGCAAAGGCCAGCGGCACTTGATCCTCTCAACACTCAAATGTCAACAGAAGAGGAGCTGACATGATTGCAGAGATATTTTACAGGCCCAGTGGAGCAGACACATTCTCACTGAATTTTCAGGCTGCCAATGACCTACCTCACCCATGGTGAACCTCAAAGTGTTTAAGAATCCAGTCTACACCTTTATGTTATGCTCAGTCTCAATGATCTTAAATTTTTTTCAAGCAAAATGATTCTACAATTCTGTCTTGCACCTTTAATTGAATGCCAAGTTTACAACTGAGTGTCCTTAAGGAGTAATAAAGCAGCCCGTGGGATTTCTTCCATGCAAACACTGACTCAAAGGCTCAATACAAACTCACAGTGTTACATGGGAATGCCAGCCCAGTCTAGATCCCTGGCCAGTCACTGATGACAACTCCTGAGATCTTCTCTTAATGTTACGTGCTGCACAATCACTTCCCTTGCTAACACATCCAGACTAGAACCTTGTTTTATAGCCTCTCTTGCTAACTATGCTCTTCAAATCACTTCTGACTGAAAATGTTGTCCTTAACTTAGCAAATATCATAAAATTGATAGATTATTTCCTGTCTACTGGTGCTCCAGGCGCAATGTTACCTATAAAAACATTCGACTAATTCTTCCAGCAGGTGATCCAAAACAGCTCTGTCCTCAAACAGCAGATTGGTGAAGGCAAGCTGTAGATTGCCAAGTCTCCAAACTTTCCATACTGTGAAGTGAGGTAGCAATGAGCAGCCTTTGAAACAGCATTGTCTCCATGTTTTTCCCTAGTATTAAATCCCTTTTCCATGCAATTTAGTGAGTGAACTAGAGGCTTCTCTGGAGCAGTTCAAGAGGAAAGATGGTAAATAAATAACAAATGATAAGAAGAACTAGGCCAATAGTTTTGTAAAGTTTTCCTTTTTGGTACCAGCACTGAGCACTGCTCGTTTTCAGGTGGAGAGAAATACAAAACACTTCAGTCTCTTTATGAGCTTAAAGTCCAAGTGACTTCTGCACAATCTGCTTGGCAATTTTGTTAAATTGTTCTCTGTCTTCCCGCCACATCTTGGAGGCGTCTACGTTGGCTCCGCTTTCATCATTTGGCTCTGAAATGAGAAAGACTGAAAGATAGGTGGGCAGGCAGGCAACGGAGCAATACCTGCTCGCTTCTTCAGTAATGCCTCTGCACTGTCACTTCCCTGTGGCTTTGTCACACTTCCTCTGCTTGGGACGACAGAAACACCACTAAGGAAAATCCAATGACAGCTGCTGGATTCCCAAACAGTTCAGATTTAACTGATGACAGAAGAATATCACAGCAAGGTCGAGTTTAGGTTTAGCGGTAGAGGAGCAACTTTCTTTTGCTTATGCTCTCAGCAGTTGAGCCCCAGTACACACATGAAACAACACAATGCAGCAACACCAGCGCCATCAAGGGTTTTTAAAACTGCACACTGCTCTCTGCAAGATGTTTTTTCTGGTTCTGCGGCTTTACAGACACAAAGCCCTCCCGACCAGGCCACCCAAACAGACTCTGTCACTCTTTGGGATGGTTTGTTCTACTAAAAACAACAAAACCAAGAAAAGCCATAGAATGCCTTCATTTCTGCAACATCTTTCATCTGGGGATTTCAGAGTGCTTTAGACAGTACTTTAAGCCCCTGTGACTCCAACACTTCATTTTGCACAGAGGTAAGCTGAGACACGGGTTTTATCAGCTTCATGGTCAGCACACAGCAGGACAACTGTCAAAGGATTACACAAGTCACTGTGACGGAACGTACTCTACCCATTGTGCTTCACAACGCTAGTCCAAATCCCCCCCAGCCCACTTCATGGCAGACATCTCGGGCTCATGTCTTTCTGAACACAATGCTGATGGTCCACCCCTAAAAGCCAGGAGATGTGCAGGTCACCCAGTTTGGCAAGCTTGGGCTGAGGTGATCTGCAGAGCCAGAGCTGAGAGTTTGCCAGCAGCCCGATGGAAGCTAACCAGCAATGTTTTAGCCTAATTCTTCCAAAAGCCATGGGAAAACAGGAAGTACAGGCAGAGAACAAGAGAGACCAGGCAAGTCCCACACTAACCAGTCTAGGTAAGGCTGTACCACAAACCAAGCTCTTGGAAGCGATGGGAAGCCCAGCGACATACTGTTTGTCTGCACAGCTTCCCAACCGTAGGTTATTATTCTGAAGCTAAAACAGTCCCATGGCTTGCTCTTTCATCAACTTTGCTGCTTCTAAAACATCTAAACCTTTTATCATTCAAAACCAGTTCTAAGGGACACAGCTCTGCAGTTCAGTTTCTACGTGGAAAAGGCTTTGTGCAGGAGCAGGGAACCAGCTGAACCTCCAGACCCACCTGACCTGCAAGGAAAGTAGTGCAGTCGCTCGCAAAGCTGGAAACACCTATTTTAATAATTCACTCCTGGGGTCGGGTTCTTTTCCCCAATTATTTTCAGAGAACTGGTTTATTAATAAATAACTATTAGGGCTTTAAGAACTCTGAGTGCTGCCTAGCAGTTTTAAATGTCCTTTGCTCACTTAACAAATCAAACAGCAAGAAGCAGCTCTAACTAACTCAGTAACTAATAAAACAGCAGTTCTTACCTGCCAGCATGCTAACGACCGACAAGAGGATCTTTTCCACACTCTGCACGGGACTCCACCGCTCAGCGCTGCTCTCGTATCCCATGGGATCATCCCCAGGAGCATGAAGAATAGAGATGCAAACTCTCCCATCTGGGTAAACTGAAGAAGTACAGGGGATTGATTGTTACTCAGTGGAAACACTTGGCCTCTCCAGATCTTTAGTACAGATAAATGTTTGGACTTGGCCTTTGTATGACTGAAGCTAAACCCAGTTTTAAATTTGCTCTTTCAAAGGCAAGAGGACACAAAATCTGAATGACAAAAATCTAGCAAAAACATCTTTTAAGTAAATCTAACAAACTTGCATCATCCTTCCCCAATGGAAGCCTGCTGGGAACTCTCCTGTCATTTAATAGGCAGTGACAGGCTCCATGGAAAAAATAAGAGATGTAGTCTGGTGGAACAAGGCAAGTATTATGCATAGACACAGCTCCAAGCAGGTGACCAGTCCTACCTAAATTGAAGGGTAACAGTCACACAGCACTGAATGCACACTGGAATCCTCCACTGAACCGTGACCGTAAAAAGAATTAAGCAAACTTGCTCTGCTGCTTCGAGGAGGGAAAAGTGGTCTGTGTTACAAATTATATAATTGATCTTATTTTGAACATTACTGAGGTGAAACCAGAAGAGTTCACACTACTTTTTTTTTTTTTTTTTTTATATTGCTTAAAGCTCAGCTGCATTAAAGCACATGGAAAAAATGTAACCTACTAATTAAGGATACAAACATCTTCCCCTCCCACCTTTAGCGTAAGCAAAGCACCTGCAACAGTGTAAGTTGTCTTCATGGACACTGAACTCCACTGACTTGACAACAAGGCCAAAGAAAGGTTGAAGAGGCAACACAAAAAGAGAATGGAGTTTGAAACACTGCTTTAGCAAATGGCCTAATTCTGCAGCCTCTCAAGAAATGACACCTTTAGCCCAGTACTTTCAGTGCTTCTGTTCCTCAGGTGACCAAAGCTGTGCCATTGCCAGGAAAACAAGACAAAACAAAAAGAGGGAATGACCGCTGGAAGCAATTGTTCTCATTTCCAGTTCCTTCCATTCACCCAGCTAATGTCTGCACAAGCCTGCAACATGTAAGCGCTTTGAAAAGCTTTTATTTCCATCCCCTCCTGCAGCCCCAGGCTGGGGACTGGAGCTGGTCTAGCTGTAGCTGGAAGAGATGAAAACAGCACGTGCTGAATCAGCACTTCTCCTTGCAAGTCAGGAACACGCTGGTAGAAGGGATTTCACCTGTGACTCTAATGGTTTTATATAGTGCCTCAGTTAAAACAGCTGGATCACAGCAGTATAGTCAAGACAGCAAACAAAGGTTGATTCCAGGAAGAAGTACACATCTTCCCACTTTGTCACTATGTGCTAAGCAAGACTTAGCATTAATGGCTACTTTGAAGTTATCTTCGCCAGAGCATCCATGAACGTCATTTTGTTTTGAGAGAAGATAGTTCTGTGGTGTCTCAGTTTCCCCTGTAAGTAACACAAACTGCAAAGAGAAGGGAACACAGCAGATTTTTTTTAAACATTTCCAGTACCTGAAGGGGCTCCAGGAAGGGTGGGGAGGGACTTGTGACCAGGGCAGGGAGTGACAGGACAAG
>NW_010299913.1:0-10068 GCF_000700745.2 Antrostomus carolinensis | reverse complement strand
TGGAAGTGTTCCAGGCCAGGTTGGATGAGGCTTTGAGCAACCCGGTCTAGCGGAAGGTGTCCCTGCTGATGACAGGGGGGGTTGAACTGGATGAGCTTTAAGGTCCCTTCCAACCCAGACCAGGCTGATTTCCCTTGCAGTTCCCTTACAGGTGGAGGAGTAAGCACCCAGGGAACAGAAAAAGCACAGCAAGCCACTCATTTCTACAGCTTTTCTGGGTATAACCAGGCCATCACAATCCCAACTGAGAAGAAAGATTCCAGTGTCTTCTCCAGGTGATCTCAACTTCAGATTAACATGAGCCAGTCACAGGACTTTAAAGAGCTGAGCTGACTATCCAGTACATTCCACTGAACCCCACCACATGTAGAGCCTCTCTGTAACACATGACAGTCAGGCAGTTTGTGCTTCTCTGCACCCCACTCCTCCCGGTTCTTCTGCATACAAAGCAGCCATGAGCAGCAAAGCTCAAGCCAAGGTCACAACTGGAGCTGCAGAATATTGCATGGACATGGATTTGTCCAGAGACCAGCCCTGGCAAGAAGTTTGGGTGAATTAATCCAGCTGGAGCAAAGTGCCTATGAGGGCACGCTGCTTCCAGGTGCCAAACACTGCACTGCTGCAGCCATCAGAACTTCAGACCTACACTGCCTTGGCCACATCCACACAGCTCTACACTGTGATGCGCAGGTGTGTCTTCCACAGGAGAACAGAAAGATGTGGATGAAATGGGCAAGAATCTGCATCAGTGGTGTTTTGAGAATGGAGGAACAGAAGAACTTCAAGAAATTGCAAAATTCCCTGGAATAGGATGAAAAATCGATTTTGATATCAAGATTTGTGTTACACAAGTGCAGGAACATCTGCTGGGAAGGAAACGCTAGGCAGGAAGGCAGCATTCTCCTTTTATTGCTCTCAAGTAGCAGAGACCTAACAGCCTAGAATACAGATCCAGCCCATCAAATCTGGGTGATGATAAACAACCTTGACACAATCCATGATGATTTAGCAGATGCTGTAAGCAATCATTTTACAAAGAATGCCAAGGCTGACTCCAGAAAGTAGTCCTCCAGCCTGCAAAAGGGGGCTTTAAGTTTTTTACCAGTCCAAGGCTCAAACTTGTTTGCTGTACTTGTTGTTACTTAATTACTTACACTGAAAGGTCTTAAGATAATATTGTTACCATCAGAACTGCAGAGAAAAGGCCAAAATCTTAATAATATTAAACACCTGCAAATGTGTCCTCTGCTTGGACAGAGCACTCTGTATTTCAGAAGGATCACGTCAGAAATGTTACTAAACCTGTGACTTCATGGGGGAAAGCCATGCTGCCTAATAAAGCTGCATCCAGGCTTTGGTGAATATGAACAACTTGTCACTCGTTAAAAGAACACCAAAATACTCAAATACAAGCCACAGAGCTGGAAAGAGTCTGTATTAATTCACTAAATCTCACATCATGTACAGAAGATTTATCTTTAGACTATTTACATGATAGTTACGAGTATTCCTGGAATGATCTCAAAGGTGGTGAAATCGCTGAAACCTTATTGGACTGTGGGTTAGAGAGACAGACTGTGGATCTGTTCAACCAAGGAACAAGTGACAGGACAAGAGGAAATGGCCTCAAGTTGCACCAAGGGCAGTTGAGATTGGATGTGAGGAAGAATTTCTTTGCAGAAAGGGTTCTGAGGCATTGGCAGGGGTTGCCCAGGGCAGTGGTGGAGTCCCCATCCCTGGAGGGATTGAAGAGTCGTGTAGACATAGTGCTGAGGGACATGGTTTAGTCGGGGACTTGTCAGTGTTGGGTTAATGATTGGACTCCATGATCTTAAAGGGCTTTCAAATTGAGGCAATTCTATGATTCTGTGTATATCAGGAATAATGTGATAAGCAGAAAGTGACCCTAAGACAGAGCAATATTGCTGAACACTCCTACTGCATACCCAAGGTTGGAAAGGGAGAGAACCACCCTTGGTAAGGATGTCAACTCTTCTGCTTAAAAAGTTTGTTTTTAAGGTGCACAAGCTACCCACTGCCCAGTACATCTGCTGCATGAGACTCACTGTTTGGATGGAACATCTCGCAGGTGAACCTCATCTTCGGAGGACTTAACGGGTAGTCGAGTGGAAAACTCAGAATAGCAGGGAAAACCCCATACTCAAAACAGGTGTCTTCAGGACCCCTAAAAAAGAGATAAAGAACTATTCACCAGAGTTTTAAGAATTTAAGTGAAATACCTGTTTATCTAATGAGACATTTGTGGTTTGGGTTATAACATCTTCTCCAGAAAACAAAGTGTTAATGCGTGCTTACCCCACACCTCAAACTTAAATCAGAATACAGGACTTGGGAGGGAAGGGGGAAATCAAAGCTTGCACACTAAATTACTAGGAAGGTCACAACACTGCTTAATTAGCAGGGTGTGCCTGGATATAATTGGAGTATCTGGCTCCAAGGCATGTTCCAGGATTTGAGTGTCTGCACGTCAAGAGAAAGCAGAGGCAGGTGTGGGACTCCTGTGCCTTTGAAGATCCTGTTATGCTGCACAAGACAGAGATGTCAAATGCCGTAGCTCAAAAATAATTTATAAAATCTGCAGAGATTCAAACTGCCAGTATCGAGCATCACCACACATCAACACTTAATCACTATCTAATGCAAAAAAACACAGCAATGTTTTGTCAAAATAAAAACAGCTCAGGGACCATAATTGCTAGATGCAGGACAACAACATTTCTTCACAGACTTAAGGTATTTAGTTTGCACTCCCTCAAGTGTACGCAGAGAACAAACGGCTTCATAGTGATTCTTGTAGAAACATTTCCTTATTGTGTTTCACCATCTAGTTCAAAGTGCAATCAAGTGAGAATATAAAGACAACTATTTTACCCTCCCTACATAAAACATTTTTGGAAGGTAAGCAAAAAAGTTCATTAGATGTGATTTATTCAAACTTCATGAACCATGTGGAAGTTACAACACAAACATGATCTCCCCTGATTGGAAAGATCACAAAACAAGCCTCATCATTGAAAATCTTAGCCAAGGAAACCCCATGTATTTAGTAAAAAGCTCTTCAAACAAGGGTTATACTGTCTGGGAAGTAAGGTTTAAGAATATATTCATGTCTCCACCTCCCAACTCACATTCTCCATGCCAGAATATAAAAATTCAAGGACTTCTAACAGTTCAGACTGCAAGTGGTAACCTAGAGAAAAAGAAAACTGAGACCAGCAAAACCTAAAGCTCTAGAAGGCTCACTCTCTTCAACCCTGGGATTCAAAAGACTCGGCTGGCAGATAAACCCAAGAACTATGTGATTTAAACCTGAATATCGATGCTGGCAGGTAAGACTAGAGAAATGCACCAACATCTTGCAAGAATGAAAGCTAAACCATCTTGACCATTTTGTTCCTGTTCTGGCCTTTTCCCTAAATTTAGCCGGGATTCACATCTGAGAGTAAACCAAACACATTTTTTCATGAACATTTTAATTCCAGCTGCATTTGAAAGGCTTATTGTTGAACTTCTGAGAGTATGTACATACATGCATTGAAAAGCTGGTGGGTGTCTTATGTTCTGTTTTGAGAGCAAACACACAGCCTTAAGGGCTCTTCTGTCAAATACGTTAACCCAACACGCTCCATTTTAAGCCCTGCATTATGTGAGCAAAATGCTTTTGTTTTAGCCATTCACTGCTACCAGGATCAACTTCAAAGAAATTATTAAAGTTAATCCAAGACAGCATTTGCAACTACAAAACACACACGAGGCTACAACATGGTGAGAGGATCGTCCCGCTCTGCTCTGCACTGGTGCGGCCTCACCTCCAGTACTGGGGGCAGTTTTGGGCGCCACAGGATAAAAAGGATCTAAAGCTGCTGGAGAGTGTCCAGAGGAGGGACACTAAATTGGGGAAGGGTTTAGAGGGGAAGCTGTACGAGGAGAGGCTGAAGTCGCTTGGTTTGTTCAGCCTGGAGAAGAGGAGACTGAGAGGAGATCTCATCACAGTCTAGAACTTCCTCCCAAGGGGAAGAGGAGGGGCAGGCGCTGATCTCTTCTCTCTGGCCACCAACGCCAGGAGCAGAGGAAATGGCAGGAAGATGTGCCAGGGGAGGCTGAGGGTGGCCATGAGGAAAAGGTTCTTGAGGCAGAGGGTGGTGCAGCACTGGGACAGGCTCCCCAGGGAGGTGGTCATGGCACCAAGCCTGACAAGATTGCAGAAGCTTTTGGCCAAGGCCCTCAGACACATGGTGTGAATCTTGGGCTTGTCCTGTGCAGGGACAGGAGTTGGACTCCATGATCCTTGTGGGACCCTTCCAATTCACAATATTTGATGATTCTATGATTTAAACTTGACAGCATCACTTCCAGTTCAAAAAGGACATCAGCAGGGCCAGAGAGGTAAAATACACAGCACCTTTGAGATCTTTGCACAGTGGGTGGTGTGATTGCAAAGTACACCACCTTCAAAGCCTCCATGCCTCACGCTATGATCTCATCTGAGCTGCTAGCTGAAGTCCAGACTACCCAGGACCTGATTAGGGTTCCTCCAAGAAACACCCATAGTGTGCAGTGGTGACACCCATCCCACCGAGCACCAAGCCAACAGGCCAGTTACCTTAAGCAACTCCCAGACCCCAGGAAAGACAACTGCACAGGTTTGAGGCATATAATTCTAAGAAAAACCTTGTCCTAAACCTGCTCCACTGAAGACTACACAGCCTGCAAAGCAGGCAGTCTCTGCACCTTTTTCTGTGCGTGATGCTACTCTACAGACTTCTCTAAAGCACTGAGGAGAAGATATCAGCTCTTCTCCAAACATTATATGGCATTAAATAACTTGCTAGAGAATCAGACTGTTTAGTTGTGTGAGAGCTGTTCTGAACAACTCTGTTCATGTAAGACATATCACAAAAAAAAAGAAACTCTGAAATCCGTGAGTTGGCTACTAACTAGGCAAGGGGAAGAAAAGGATGGTGAGTATCTGCCAAAATAGGTTGGAAAAGCCCACTGACAAGGACAATTAATTCGGTAATCACAGCTCCATGTATATTTGCAAATGGCTTCTTGTTTCTAAAAGATATTGGAAAAAGACCAAAACCCACAGTTATCAGATGCCAAAAAGGGGAATTCCATGCTAAACAAAAGTCATAAGCCTAATTATTCATCTAATTACCTTTCTGGACAGGTTTTTAGTAAGTCAACTCCAATTTATACTGTTTAGTTTACCCCTGTACTGGGCACTGGTGAGGCCGCACCTCAAGTGCTGGGTTCAGTGTTGGGCCCCTGACTCCAAGAAGGACATG
The DNA here is from genome assembly GCF_000700745.2 of Antrostomus carolinensis. NCBI lineage: Eukaryota > Metazoa > Chordata > Aves > Caprimulgiformes > Caprimulgidae > Antrostomus > Antrostomus carolinensis. The sequence goes on along the minus strand of NW_010299913.1, from coordinate 4,756 downwards.
GAGGTGCTGGAGCGTGTCCAGAGAAGGGCAACGGAGCTGGGGAAGGGTCTGGAGCACAAGTGTGATGAGTTCCCGGCTGAGGGAACTGGGGTTGTTGATCCTGGAGAAAAGGAGGCTGAGGGGAGACCTTCTGGTTCTCTCCAACTCCCTGAAAGGAGGGTGTAGAGAGGTGGGGGTGGGTCTGTTCAACCAAGGACCAAGTGACAGGACAAGAGGAAATGGCCTCAAGTTGCACCAAGGGCAGTTGAGATTGGATGTGAGGAAGAATTTCTTTGCAGAAAGGGTTCAGAGGCATTGGAAGGGGTTGGCCAGGGCAGTGGTGGAGTCCCCATCCCTGGAGGGATTGAAGAGTCGTGTAGACATAGTGCTGAGGGACATGGTTTAGTTGAGGACTTGTCAGTGTTGGGTTAATGACTGGACTCAATAATCTTAAAGGTCTTTCCAATCGTGGCAATTCTGGCATTCTGTTTTCAAACAATCTTTAGGCTAATCAATTTCTTAACAATTATACGAGTTTGTGTCTTTTGGAGATAAACTTTAACAGCAACACACACTTTATATGCCAACCAAGAGGGCAAAGCTTCGTCTTGAAATGTTAAATTCCCAAAGTTGCACAACACAATGCAGCCTGTTGATCCTCATGCTAAGGAACTGAGCGGCACCATGGTCAACTCTCTTGATATGCTGGGCTGTTCATCATCACAAATAAGTCACCCCGTTGCAAAGATTTGGCTTTCGTAAATACTTTAATTCATCTACTGTGTGATGTCTTATCAAAAGGGTGCATTTCATGCCAGGCTCCAAACCTCCACTGTTGAGAAAGATTATCACTTTGTATTTTCAGTTCTGGATCAATTACACTCACTTTGGGAGAGTAAGAACTGTTTTATCATTCAGACACGTCAATACAGCCTTAACACTCATGTTTAACGTTTATCCAGCACTGCTGCTGCTGGAAATACAAATTATTATTACTATTAGTTTAAAATGCTTTATTTTATCTTTGAGCCAAGCTCTTACATCAGTCTGTCTAACATTACCCAGTCCATCTCTAAACTAATAAATGGGTGATGTCTTTTCTCTCTTAGGTCTCTTTTTAAAAATTATTATTTATTTGCCATTACATGTGCTCTAGCTTTATACAAATTGGGTGAAAGGGGGAAAAAAAAAGTATTCTGTTTTTTTCCTTATTATGCCACTTACTTACCTATTGAGCTTCATCTGTCTAAAAATTTGAAACCAACTTTACTTTGATTTCCTCATTTGCACTTTCATTCCCAGAATCTCACGCAGCACATTTGAGATTACAAAACGTTCCAGAAGATTATCACAGACAAATATAAACAAGTCATTTAGCTTGCTTTCCAAATGTATGCAAACACTTCTACTACCAGAGTTTTGTAAAGAGATTAAAGTAACCAAACATGTTTAGGGTAAACATGTTTCTACTGTCCCACAGCTTCAGAATTTAGCAGATCTTAAAATATAATTTTACGATGACACACACAATACAGAAACCAAAATTAAAGCATCTCCACCTCTCATTTTGCGCTGACAAAGACGTGAAGCTCAACACCCAGCACTTTAAAGGGTGTTCAAGTCTGCAAGCAGCTTCTCTGTTGTTGAAGAATTTGTTGTGGGAAACATCAGAAAAAGTATTTTCTAGGTAATGAATAAAACCCAAAAATACTGAGTGACTCCCATGAAAGCTCTACTCACCCATACAACCTCTGCTATGAGAAAAGTACTGATAGGCAGGAATTTCCTTCCACATTCCAAGAAGTGCATTAAATCCTCTGGGATTTCGACACTCCAAGCCACGTACAGCTGTCTGAACTGAAACTGGGTACATTACAAAGCGTGTGTTTCAGAAGAATGATAACTATCCCAAGAAAGTGTAAGACACTGAAGCCAAAATCTTTGATGTCAGGAACAAATGACCGATTTACACAAAGTGTTTGTTTTCAGAGGACCAAGCTATGAGGAATGTGTTCATCACAGGATAAAATGCTGCACGTAAGCAGGGGCATTTGCCAACTCTTCATCTCAATCACCAAACAAGCAGTGGCAATCCAAACCTCCACTTCCCAAGAGCTAAAATAACACGGAGGCTCACACTTGCCATAAGGTAGGATCACCCACGCAGCCAGCTTGTGTGGAATAGGTGATACACTACGGCTCAGGATGCTTTTGTATTGGTTGGGTGCCTGATCCAAAGAGACAGAAATCTTGTTATCCATCCCTAGAGGACACACTCCCAGCAAACCAAGCTAGGAAAATTCTACCACCCACGCTTGCTGAGAATCTGCTAAGTCAGCAGTGGTGGTTGCAGTGAGCATGCCAAGAGCAGAGCAGGCATGCTGCGAGTGGGGCCACGGCCACTGCCTGCTGTCCCCACTGTCTTCTGGGACACCCTGGCCCTGGCTGAAGGAAAATAAATTACCGACTAAAGAAAGCTTGAAATACAGAGTCTGGGTCTATCCTAGCAACACACCATCAGCTTCAAGACAGATTTAACAGTTTGGATCTTCTTCATCTTTTAATTTTGTAGAATTTGCATAAATTGTCAGACCTAAGTGACAAAGGTGTCTTTTCTGCTCCCCCACCATTTTAGAATTTTATTTTGTAAAAATCACCAGTTATTCCACATGCTCAAAAGTTCATAGAATCACAGACTGGTTTGGGTTGGAAGGGACCTTAAAGCTCATCCAGTTCCAACCCCCCCTGCCATCAGCAGGGACAACTTCCACTAGACCGGGTTGATCAAAGCCTCATCCAACCTGGCCTTCAACACTTCCAGGGAGGAGCAGCCACAGCTTCTCTGGGAAACCTGGGCCAGTGTCTCACCACCCTCACAGCAAACAATTTCTTCCTCACATCTCATCTCCATCTCCCCTCTGCCAGTTTCACGCCACCACCCCTTGTCCTGTCACTCCCTGCCCTTGTCACAAGTCCCTCCCCAGCCTTCCTGGAGCCCCTTCAGGTACTGGAAGGATGCTGGAAGGTCTCCCCAGAGCCTTCTCTTCTCCAGGCTCAACAGCCCCAACTCTCTCAGCCTGTCCTCACAGCAGAGGTGCTCCAGCCCTCGCATCATTCCCGTGGCCTCCTCTGGACTGGCTCCAGTAGGTCTATAAAGTTCCCAAAGAAGGGCACAGCACGAGTAAGAGAGTACAAGCAAGAAACAAGACAACTTGTAAGATCCTAGGCAAGATGATTTTGTCTTTTTATGGCAAGTTTTGCTATGAACCACTGTATCCATCTGTTCAGGAGTGGAAGGTGGAGGACATGGCTTTGTAAAGATTTTGGCACCCCTCAAAATACAACAGGTAGCAATCAGAGCTATTCACCAAGAGAAGAGGTTTCTACATGGAACCACTGCACCCAACGTCCTTACAACAACCAGCCAACTCATGAAACGTAAAGAATTTCAAAATAATTTCTTTTTAAGTTTGAATACTTTCTCAAATCAATCCCCTTCAATTTTTCTAGAAACAAATTTGTATAGTAAGTAATCCAATTTTAGACATTTATTTTTTTCTCCTATCACTGATAATCTGTGTATTTTGCTCCATTTAAAACATGAGAAAAACCTGTCCTGTATTTGCAGTTGGGTAATGTTCCCAATAGGTTTGTGTGATCTACAACCAATTCCTTGTTTCCTATAGTGTTTGTATATGCAACGTATATCCAAGGGAACCCAAACGAGGATTCCTGTCAAATTGGCAAGTTACTTTGCTGAATGTTGCTTATTATAACACCACCTGTACAACACATGATCGCTTAAGTCCCAACGTTGCCTCTGTCACACTGTTTAAATTTTAAATAGAATTCCCTGTTTGGGTCAGAAAAGAAATTCCCAGGCAAAGGCAGGTCAAGGTCAATGTTATGCAGAATTGAGATTACTTTTTTTACATTCTTTTCTCCTAGAAACTAATCATAGCATGCAAGTACCGATTGCAAATACAAAAAGATTTAACTCACATAATCAGAGCTTCCCACTCAAAGAAGTTCTCTTCATTCATGGGACCTATTAAGAAAAAACAACAACAACAACAAACGCTTAGCACTACCTGTAGCAAGGCTACAATGTCACAGTGCACAAATCCTGCTCAGCTCCTCACCTGCTACTATCCCTTCTGGCGGGTTCAGGGTCAGCTCTGTAAAAACAAAAACACAAGGAAAGTTAACGTGACGACCCACAAGCCCGAGCATTCTGTCTACCGTTTGGGTGGCCATGGCTTAGCACAGAGGCTCCACCAGCAAACACCCTTGGAGAAAAGCTTGAGGACACCATAGGACGAGTCTTCTGTCCATGCTTTACTGGGCAAAGCTCCACGGCCAGAAGGCCCAGTATCTCACTGCTGACAATTCAACTTCAGGCAAGACAGTTTTCTAGACAAAATTCTTTAGTATTTTGTACTTTTTCAAGCTCCCAAAACTCAACTTCCCAGGGGCAACAATTTAAAACTGAGAAGGAAGAAAAAAACCTCTCTCCACAAAGCATGGGAAACACTCTCCTCTTGGAGCACTGAGGTACAAACTCAACAGCCAGAAGAGAAAACAGGATGTACTTCTGTAAGCTCTCTGCAACAATTCACACTTTGACAGCATCTCAATATAAAACCCAAGACGACGCAAAAAGCTGGAGAAGTGGAAGCAAGAGAGATTTGACAAGCAGTTTTGTTCCTTGAATTCCAAACAACTCCCTCTGCATGGCCTTGAATTCCAGAATTGCCTCAATTGGAAAAGCCCTTTA
>NW_010299912.1:0-6603 GCF_000700745.2 Antrostomus carolinensis | reverse complement strand
CCGCGCCGAGCCCCGCCCTCTCGGGCCGGTTGCCCCTGCCCGCGGGTACGCAACGTCCCCCTCCGGTTTGCCCGAGGAAGCCGGAGAGGCCCCGGGTTGCCCGTCCCGGAACACCTGGGGCGGGCCAGCAGCAGCTCCTGGTGCGGAGCGGCCTCCCGGCATCCCGCCTCCGCACCCAGCCTGCTCCTCGAGGGCCGTGAGTGCACTGGGCGAGCTCCGGGGCTCCAGCGTGTCAGTCTGACGGGCAGTGCGGGCTGTGACGAGGCGCTGCTTAAAGCTGCTGCCTCACAAGCTGCCCCTGCTGCTCTCGGTTTGCTGGCCGCATTCCCCTGAATGGCATGTGAACTAACGTGCTGTTCAGCGGAGGCTGGTACAAAGGCCCCGCTAACCATTAGATGGGAATCCTCTCATCAGTTAATTCACCTCCGCTGTGTAAGTCAGGAGGCAGAAGTGACCTACCAGTCAGTGTCTGGCCATGGAGTACTAAAGCAGTTCCTCAAAAAACACTGCACTGAACTTTCTGGATGACGTACGCCGGAGTACAAATGGCAACTGCTCACCACTGTTCTGATGGGCTTTCTTACAGACAGGAGACTGATTATTTTTCTTACTTGTTAAAGCAACAATTGGCCTTTACTCCAAAGACCAGTCCCTTCAGCCTTGAGCATGTAAATTCTACAAAGCTTGTGGATAACTAGATGGAAAAAAAAAATACAGATCTCTACCTAAAGCAGAAAAAACATTAATTGGCAGCCTTGTTGGGCAAAGTAGATCCATGTGATTCTGTAGCACAGTAAAAGTATTGACTACTAATAGATTTTAAAAATTGCTTTCTAGCTGAACCAATTGTGAGGAAGGAACTTCACAATATGCCTGATGAGTCTGTATTCATCTACTGCCTAGTAGGAGACAGAGCCTAGTAAGTAACTGTTTTAATGCCAACTGATATAACTTTGCTATTCGTGGCTGGAGGTTAACTAACATGTTGGAACAACTGACTGAGCTGTCCTTTTCTGCAAGGAATGAAGCTTGCTTTTTGAGTTTTGAGGTCTACGCCATCCCTAGTGTGAACTACCTGCATGCTTGTTCTAAGAAGTGGGTTGGGGAGGTGTGAGGCAAAGACCTTTGAAGGTCTTTGAAGGAATCATCATCCTTTTGAAGGAATTTTAACAAGCTAACTGCACCTCTACAAGCTGTGCTTAAACTCCTTTTTCCTGAACAGCTGGAAAGATCCCAACAACGAATTCAGGAAGAATCTGAAACTAACAGGAGTGCCTACACTACTTAAATATGGAACAGTAAGTGATTTACTGTATGCTCTGCATCTTCAGGCATTCATATGGGAAACTGTCAGGAGTTTATGGCTGTAAATGAATGTCATGCATGTTTTCTGATACCCTCTTCTATTTAAAAAGAGCACACAATTAAGAGCAGCTCTTATGATCCCACCCACACTCTTCCTGGCTCAAGCTTCCTCAAGAGAGAACCACTCTGCTTTCTGTATAATGTTGTCTATAATAAACACACAATAAAGAAAATACATACACTTAACATGTGGTGGTGAGGGGCAGAGAAAATTCTTTAGCTTCCTGACGTGCAGCTCCTCAAATTTAAAAAAATCCAAATGCTGAATTATGTGAGTGAAACCAGGTTATGTGCAATATACTCTTGATTCAAACAGACTACAGCTCAAGTTTTAACTTGTGCATATTATTTAAATTAGCATTTACTTTCTTAGAAATGCCTCTTCCAAAGCCAGAAAACCCTCAGGCATTTTTCAGTTGTTCTTACTTTGCTTGCTCCACCCCCCCCTCCCCAGAAAAACAACTGCTGGAGTATAGCTAATGTTAGTATGTACAAATGGCTTTAGTCTAGAACAGGGTTTTGAATTGCCTCTAAAACATCTTAACTTTTCTTTCAGCCTCAGAAGCTGGTTGAAGAAGAATGTTTTAAAGCAGAGCTTGTGCGTATGTTGTTTACTGAAGACTAAATCCTCCAGCAGTCAATCATTTACAAAGATGTTAATCTCAACTTGTTTGCAGTGTCCTTTCAATGAATCTTTAACCTTTCTTAAAACTTTCATGGTTAATTACTTCACACTAGTCAAGATAAATGTCATTAAATTCTAGGTCCAAACCTTCCACTAAAATCCTGCAAGAAAAAAAAACTGTATCTTTCCTTTTATGTTCAAATAAACTTGAGTTTGCAAACAGTCTCTCAAAGGAGCTGAGCCCATTTTATAAACAGAGATAGTAGCCTACAATTACTGAAGAGTAAGACTTAACTGCTAAATTATACCTTTAATAGTGAAGGGCAGGGGGACGGGGCACAAGAAACAGAAAAACCTGCTTATTCTTACTAAATCTGACTTTACATAGCTGCTGAAGCTGCTAGGATATTTTTTCAGCACTAGAGATGTTTAATGGTTTATCTGTTCAGTGTAAGTACGACAAGCTGAAAGCTGATGGTCCTGGTGTCACTCATCACATGTTAACTGTTGCAGTACTTGCTCCTACAAGGATATGAAATACAACATGAATGCAGCACAAATACAATCTAAAATACAAAAATTAAATCCCTGATAGCTGTCAAGATTTGTGTTCTTACAATAAAAACTATAGAGGAATAAGTGGCAAATGCTTCTCCAATACTTTAAGCATTTACACCTTTTTTTTGTAACACATTGTTTTCACTAGACATAGAGAACCCTAAAAGCAGCCACTATTTTGCTGGCAGAAAGCCAAGATTAAAGTAAGCTGATTTTAACAGAGTAGATACAGCTACAGCCTATTTCCTTCTGTTGAGTATCTGCAAAGTTCATTATTACTTATTTCTTTTCCACTGCTGCAGTCCTTGTCTCATCCCAATTTGATTTTTATCTGTAAAACATGTCCCAGAAGTGACAAGTAATAGCTCAGCTCAGTTTCAAGACAAAAATCCACAATTTAGATTTTGTACAGTATCATCACTTCAACTTTGCTCATCCTGCAGTTGTAAAAAGTAGTACATGAGGCAGTTCTTAGCTACACTTTTGAGACACATGGTTATTCGGGGAAAATGCCTCCCAAGAACAGACTTCTGAGCTACACTTTTTGTTACTTAAATGTCAGTGCCTTCAAAACCATGTTTTATTTTCAAAATCAAGAGGAATCAATAACTACTGTAAGTAACGCTCTTACAAAATTGTCCATGCTACAAAATAAACTGCAGGTGTTTCAGTCTTCTATCTTTAAAAAAACCAACCCCAGTCGCTTGATGTACACACACACACACCTACAAAAGGCTTCATTCCTCTCTTGTAAATACTTCAGCTGACACGAAGTACACCTTCTCATCACTCTTCCAAGTGTTCTTCATTTCACAGAGGTGTTGTTCTGTTGCTGCTGCTCTGCAAGTGCTTGCTGGAGGCGCATTCTTTTCCGTGAATAGTGCTGCCAGTGAAGAATCTGTTGCTCATCAATAAATTTAGCACACTGAGCATTTACCAGTTCTTTGCGGAAATGTTCATACTGGAGCAGCTCTAACATATGCAAACACTGAGGATACCTGGATTAAAAATAAACATACTTTAATACGAGTTTTTACAAGGTACACTACAACTGGAGTCTCCAATAATTCTGTAGTTCTTTATTTCAGTTTTATCATTTATGTGCTCTACTCAAGTACCGAATCCCTTAAGACTATATATTCCACATACTATTAACTTAATAACTTCAGTGCTAGGCTAGGAAACAAGGAGTCCCATAACAGTGTATAAATGGATACACATACTTGCTTAGAGTAGCTTTTCTAATGGCTAGATTTTACTAAAACAAATACATAACAACTACAATATCTGTTTCCAGAGCTCAGTAAAAGAACATAACCAAAAACAGTTTTCCCAAAATTTGAAGGAGTTTGCACACTCACAAAAATGCAAAGTAATCCTTTGTTTTGTGTAAGCATCAACAATGCAAAATCACTCTTAAAATGTACTTACTGGGCCTAACTGAAGTAGTTTTGTACCACAACGTTGGATAGTTTTATTTTAAACAAATGGTAAAGTGCAGATATAGTCTACAAAAGGAAAATTCCACGCATGACTCATGAAAGGTGAGTTTTATAATTTTGTCTATTCTTGCTGCATCTGGACTGTTGGAAACAGGAAAATTTATGTTGCACATAAACACAGTGGGGATGACAAAGGTAAGGCTACAGGCAGAAATCAAATACTGATGTGCTGCTGTACAGTATGTAACAGAAGGTAAACATCAAATCATTAAAATACAGAAACTTAGGAGATTTTAACACTTACTTCAGGTATTTTGCATATTCAGGTTCTTTCCAATAAAGTAAATATTTAAGATAATTTACAAAAGCTTTGTCTTTGAAGTAGCCTCTTTGTGCAAGAACTGAAATAAAATAACAAGAAATTGTCAGTTAGATCCATGAAAAAAAAACAAACTGCCAAACTTGAAGAATACGTTTTCACAAAACTATACAAAGAGGCATTTGAGTTAAAACTTTATCATTACAATCAAATGTTGATAATTAAAAATAAAAAAAAAACCCCACAGAGAAAAATATATTTTATGTCAACATACATAATAAACTAGTCTCATCTCCCTTACGGTATGCATTTTTCATACAACAGCAACAACAAGAACAGCTTTTTGAAAATTGTGATTGTAGCATCAAAATCACCATAAAAATTAAGTCTACTACCTGAAACTACAGGTAAAGATTAGTAAAATTCTGTTTTCAGGTAGAGGAATATTGTTAACTTGACAATTACTTTTTAACTACACACTTGAACTTCTTGCTTTTATTCTCCACCAGAAATATGCTTTTTTTTTTTTTTTAATTTCAACCAATAAAACATTTTGCCTTTTAAAAACCCCACCTGTTAGAAATCTAGACAAATTAAATTATTCACAGACTATCTTTATGCTATGAAAGACCCATTCCCTTTTTCTTTGTTTAGCCCTCTCTCTCCCTGTTTAACGTTACCTGTAATAATAAACACCATTAAACTATACTAATTCCTCAGGATCCTGATACTTATTTTTCAGTACTCACAGTTGAGGTAATTTGGATTTGCCAGACACTGAACAAACTCTAACTCCAGCTGGAACCGAAGTCTATTTCCTGTATCATCTGATGCATGAGAAAAACAGTAAGAATTGGACTCACACAACAGATTTCAAAATAATTTTCTCAGTGTAAGCCATACAGAGATAACGTGTTTAAGCAGGAAAAAAAAGCAGTAACTCCCCATAATAAATACAGGTTCATTTAGGAAAGCTCTCTTTAGATGAATCAGTGTTGGACCTGCATTAATAAAACACACTGGGGGGGTTTTTGGTTTTTGTTGTCGTTGGGGTTTGTTTTGTTTTTTTACAGTCGAGCAAGTGCAAAGAATGGAGGAAGGCCCTCTTTGTTCAGAGTTAAGGAAACAGTCCCATCTTAAAAAGTGAAATGTGGAAAAACAGCATATTTGCCTGAACCCAATACCAAATCAAAGCTGGGTACTGACAGGTTTTGCCGGTTTAGCAGCAGTCTGAAGAAATGCACTTAATTTCTGCATTTATGCCCATGATTACATGAGCTGGGGGCTACCATAGCAAAAAAAGAGGAATAAAGAATCAAATTACTTTCTTATTTTTTAGAATCACTCCATCAAAGTATCTTAAGTTTTTTTCTTTTCCAGTGTCACTGTATTCTAGAAAAATGTCTCTCTTGCTCTTGGTGTAAACAATGTTATTTGATCCAGGATGGTTATTACAGATTTTCCCTCACCTATTTTCACCATATCACTTCTGTTCATGTTAATTTTGAAAGCTATTTAAAAAAATATATAAAAGCTATATTTCATTGAGAACATAAGCTCTAGGGGATCCTGACAGGAAAAAAAAAATAAAAATCCAGGTAAATGATGATTCTACTTTTTTTTTTTTTTTACTAACTACTGAAAAGTGATTTTTAAGTAGGCCACACTGCCTTTATTTCTTTTAATTTCTCTGGCATTAACAAAGACTAAATAAAATACTTTAAGTAGGAGTAATTATTTATGTAATACTTATAAAACTTATGACAGAAAAATTAGGTCATAGTAATATGATAAATCCTGTTTGCCATTATATCTTAGTGACAAGTCTCTAATTCCATAGAGACTCCATCTCATACCTCAGAGCATTTCCATACTACACAGAAAGGGCTACATCCTTAATAAAAATAAGGAACTTGAACAGAAAATACAAGAGCAGTAACAATGCAAGCTGAGAATACAGGTAACGATAAGGAGAATGTGTAGATCTAAACCACAGCGAACACACAGCAAACCCTCAGTGACAGAACACACTCTCGAGGGCTGCTGTCACCCCACAGACCCCTCCTGCGCAGCACTGCCAGGCCAGCTCTCACCGACAGACCTCAGCACCAGGAGACACAGCAAAGGCTGCGCCTGAACACACCTCCCTTTAGCTAGAGAGCTGCCCTGCAGGGCCCGCGGAGCTGCGAGAGCCGAGGCCTTCCCGCGGAACAGAGATGTAGGACAGACCAGAGCTCTGCGCTCCCAGATCCGAACCACGGCCAGACGCAAAAATGAGGTCGGGGTGTCACCCG
>NW_010299911.1:9749-25438 GCF_000700745.2 Antrostomus carolinensis | reverse complement strand
AGCCTCGGGCTGCAGCCGCCGTGCGCGGCCCCAGCTTTGCTGTCAGAGCTGGCGAGGAGTGTTCTGCAGGGAGCCGGGCCCTTGTCTGTGTCCGAGTCCTCTGTGAGCGGGTTGCGGGTTCTTTAATCGAGTTGTTCTGAATTACCCGGTAGATGGATTGCACGAAAGTGGTTTAGATATGTGTCACAACTGATTATTTAGTTGATGTTTTTATTTCTTGCATCCTGCAGCATAGTCGCTCTCTGTGGTTGGATGGCTTAAGCTGTCTAAGTAAAAGAGAGATCCTTGCATTTCTAATTGAACTGAATGTTCTTAATCAGCTAATGAATTTATTGTGCAAAAAATAAAAGAGGCTTTCAATATGCTAGTGCAAACTCTCATACGTACACTGGTTCACAGGGCTTTTGGTAACCGTGAATATTCTTTTGAAGAAAAGTTCTTTACTGAATATTCATGAAGAGTTGGAGGAAAAAGAGGTCATGAATATGAACAGGTCTAATTTGGTGGGGTTTCTCTGTGAAGAAAAAGGCAAGCCTTCTATTTTGCTGTCGTCATGCAGCTCTATTTTTTCCATTTAAAATGACATTTGCATCTAATTCAGCTACTATAAGGTTTACAGCGAAGCTGAAACTCAGGTGTTTACTTTTTTAGCAAATTGACAGTGTTTCTTTACTGAAAGCTCAGCATATATATAAAATTACACTTTTTCAGTGAAGTGTGTGCGATATTGTCCATAATCCCTTCCATCTAGAACTGAGAATGAGTCAGTTATTTAAACAAAACAAAATTTGCACAGAAGTCCTTCTTCCCTAAATGTGTTCGCTTTTCAAATGAAAGGTATGAGGAGAAATTTTGATCCTTAAAAAAAATCAGCTTTCAGCAGGGTACAGCTGGGAATGAAAATGAATAATAATAAAAAATAATTCAGAAGCTCCATTTAGGGATTTAATTTCCTGACAGTTAAAGAAAAAAACTTTTGATTTTACTTTTACTTTCAAAAAAAAAATATATTTCTTCTAGAAATTACAGTACTATTTATGTTTGCAGATATCTATAGTTTAAGATACTCTAGGAAAGCTTGGAACAACATAAATACCCAACTGACATAAAATTCAAACACAGCATGTAGAGGTACAGTGAGAGAAAGGAATAAGTTAAGAATAGTCCATGCATAAGAGAAGGTTATCCCAGTCAAACTTGGGCATAACATAATTTCAATGCTTTTAAAACTCTCCAATAAAGTATTTTAAATAATAGGGAAAACGTTTAAAATGATAAATGGCATCACTATTTACATCACTAAGTCCTACTCACTTTTCCATGGCTACTGGATGCCCATGTGTGATTTTTAATATGTCTGCCAATCTGTTCAATTATTTTTAGCAATTAAGGTTGTAATTTGTGGATGTTGCTTCAGCTTCTTGCCATGTTGACTGATGTCTCAATGTGTACAATCTATGCCATACCATATGTTCCTTGCTAGCTTCTATTAGGCAGAATGATTTTTTTCTTTCTAATCAGGTTTCTGCTGGTACATGTTCCAGGAGAAAATAGAAAATCAAAATGTACTGCGTCTGTTTCTCCACTGCTCTTCTCCTTGTATCTTTTCTCCTAAATGTGGCAATACGAATTGCCAATGAACAGAGAATTATTGTTTGCATGTTTTTCTGTGCTCACTTTGTCCAGGTAAAAATAGTTCAGAAGGTAATAAACTGATGAAAGGCCAGTCCTGTGTGGATCTGCTACCTTCAACAGATTATTCCCAAATTACAAGCACAAACCACTATCTTTACTGAGTCCATAGAAGAAATAAGAACATCTTCATGCTTTTTATACCCATTTTATGACTAAACTCAAGTACATTTTTCAAGGTGGTATGCAGTCTTTTTTGACTGTAAAAGAGAAACAATTGAAGTCACAAGATGTATACCTACCAGCCCGTGGAGTTTGCTGTGGATAAATGAGCATGCTGGAGCAGAAACATATTAGGAAGAGAGTGGTTTTAGGAAGTCTGCAATTCTATTAGTCCAGGATTCTTTTTGTCAGTGGAATAAGTTATCTGTTACCCATTTTTAGCATGTTTATATAAGAACGGAAAAGGGGAATATAAAACCTGTCTCAGAGGTTTTGTTTTTGTTTTTCTGGTAAAGAGTAACTGTATCTTTACATGTTGATACAGTGTCTGCTACAGATGGTTGCTAAATTAATTTTACTTGATGGGCTGCTGTTTTTGTTGTATAATAGTGCTTTTGATCAAAGATACAGAAAGATAATACACATGATAATTTTGATTGGTGAAATATAGAATGCACTTCCAAATGTTTTTCAAGCACTGTTTGAAGAAGAAAAAAAGCCACAAACTTATTAGAAGCACTAATTAGTAGTGGGGAGCCTTGTATTTTCTAGGGTTGAAAACATTTTTATCATTTGTTCAGAAGCTTCAAAGCTCGATTTTAAGTGCTTAACTTATGGTGATAGGAACTGAAAGGTGACAGTGGCAAAGAGTAAACAACATTTGCATAGCAAAAACAATTTGACAACTAAATTTATAAATATTGCAAATGAGGGGGGAAATCTCCTCCAGAGTTTAGTTCTTTTTTCTCCTAGTCTTCTGAGAAAGCAATTTTATACTGTCCTTTCATATGAATATTATTTCATATGAGCTTTAGTTGAAAAGTAAGCTTAGGTATTGTACTGGAACAGATGCACATTTGGTAATTGTTAGTGCCAAAAGCTGCTAAGGATAAACACATATTCTCATTTTCATACTACAAGTCTTTTTATCATTAGTCCATATCTCTTGACTATGTTCTACACCTGTGTACATGCAGGCATCCCACAGGTTTTGGTTAAAAACTATGGTATGGTACCAAATCTGACTAAATGATCTACAGTGAAGACCAAAGAGGGTACCATTGCTATGCTCTAGCAATTACTTTAGCTCATTGCAGGCAAGGTAAGCCTGAAGCAGAGGAGTTAGTTCTTGTTAATTCAATTTCCTGTTAATTCAGCACCTGTAAGCAGAACGAAGCTTTACGTATTTTTCAGAAGTAATTTAAAATCTCAGCTGTAGATATGTTACAATTTGAACAAGAATTATAATAAAAGAACTATAAACATAAATAATTTAAAAGTAAACATTCCAAGGGATTGCTCTTTGTTTTGATCCAAACACAATCCAGACATTATACAGAAGCCGTCTAGAAGTCCCCTGCCTAACTAGTCCGGCATACAAGGTTGTATTTCCAAACCAGTAACTAAGTCTATACTATTAAAGTCAGCCTGACTCAAGAGTTTGCTTTGAGACAGCACTGACATTCACACATAAAAAAGGCTCTTGAAGACAGCTTTGACAACAACTTCATAGCTGGTTATACTTAAAAAGACAAAATACAGGGGTTGCCTTTCTACTGCCTCTTGACTAACAGGTATGTTTGATGCCATTTCGTCCAACAACCTGCTATTCTTGATCTGTGGGCTAAGTTTTACTGGTGTCCTTAGGCTAGCGTGAACTACAATGTTTCTATTTCCAGTGCTGCTCCACTAAATCAGAATTACTTGAGCAGCTATAAAATGAGCCTAACGTACTGTGCTAATGATTAACTATTAATCAAGAGGCTTGTGGTAGCGCCTAGGGACTAGTGAGATTCAGCCCCATTATGTAAGGCAATGTGCAGTTCTTAAAGAAGGCCGTAGAAGGATTTTCCCTTTTAAAACCAGCTGTGCTGTTACCACATCCAGACTGGTTCTGCTTTTTACCCTCCTATCCATCCTTACAGTTTCAACACTCTTGGCACTTGAACTGCTAAATTCATTTTGTGTGGCTCCGTCTGCTATTTGTTTCATGAAGCCCTACAGGAAGGGGGAGAGGTGCTATTGCAGGATGCATATGATTTCAACCTACATGGGGAGTATTAAAACACAAAATTCTGATCCATTTGAAATCAGGTATTCTACTGTAGTTTTAAGCAGCCAGCTTCTCCTACGTTACTGAACTTCTGCAAACAAGAAAAAGTTGTAACCTGAAGTCTGCTAGATTTACTCCTTTGTGGTGCATTTTGGCAGCTCATATTGTCAGCAGGGAAGAAACTTCCACAAAAGATACCATTTTTGCAATAGTCAGGTGGCCATCATGAGTCACTAAGGCACCTGCTGTAAATCAGCCTGTTACACTGCCATTCTCAATTGCCTACAAATTCCAGATCTCACTTTCTTATAGGTTTTTGGCAGATAACTATCGACAAGTGCAATTATCAGTGATAGGGAGCATGTAGTGATGATGGTTAAAAGCTTTCACAAAGTCCTTAAAAGGACTTTTTTCAAAGATCGTGAAATACTTTATGGTTAACAGTTGTTTTTGATTAGAATCAGACTCTTTCCTCCTGCTGTTACCCTTCCCACTCATCCGGAATCTGAAGAGTAAGATGAAAACTGCTGGAAGAATACTGACTCTGATGTTATTTTCATGAAATATTGTGGGAACAGTTCCATAATAGAGCAAGTGACAAACAGCCACATTCCAGCTGGCAGGAGGAAAAATAAGATGGACGAGAAGGGAAGATGACTGATTAAATGAAGAGAGGAGAAGAGAAAAAGAAATTAATAAAGTGTGAAATGTCACAGGGAAGCTGAGAAACATAGTGTATTGAGAATGGAGAGAAAAAGTTACAGGAGAAATGGAGAGATAGGTGAGACAGGTAATGATGGAATTTTTTGTGATGATAGTCCAAGAAATTTGACAGAACTTCAGAAGGTAGGGGAAAATTAGGTGCCCAGAAGTAGAGGAAAATTAGCAAGTATACTTCACACAATGTACTTAAAACTGAGGAGAAGATGTAAGAAAGCAACAAAAACTCTTGGGAAATTATATTTAAACAGTGTTTGAATATAGTCTAGATGTAAAATAATAGTAAATTTAGAAACTGTTTATATATTTTGGGGAACTCTCATAATTACTGACTTAAACAAGCATAGCAGACGAGAAACTCTTCAGTTCTTATTCACCACTTCGGAAATGTTTCCCTTCTAAATATATCATTCACTGGCATCTAAGCAGTCACCTTTCATTGCTTGACACCTATATCCCCAGGGAAGGGTTTGATGAATTTGTAAACAAGCACCATGCTTTGAAGTTGAGATGAGCATGAGAGTAGACAGCAGATATCACATATGCACCAACTGTAAGAGTTCATAATAGGACTCCTGTCCAAAAATGTGACTACAAAGATGTGCCACTTCTACTTTTGCTTGCAACTGCATCAGCTTTGGAGAAAAAAAAAAAAAAAAAAAAAAGCCCAAACAAAACAACCACAAATCTGCACTGTGAAGCTGGTCAGAGCTTCATTTTGCTCCATTTCTTTAGGGAAGTGTCAAGTGTACCTGTATACTGTTCCTTCTAAAAGGTGGATCCTCTCACTGACCTTCATCGGCACCTGAGGTATACCTGCACACACAGAATACGGCCAGTGCTTGTCTAGATATTCCCAGGGCCATGTGAAAAAAAGCTATGACAGACACTTGGCACCTCAGTGTGGATCGCTTAGCCAAAAAAGAGAAGTTGTTAGAATTTCTTTTCCAAGCCTGGAATGTAAACATGAATCTGCTTGAAATTTTTCCATCAAAAAGTGCCAGGGTCTGAACTTCCTTGAGAATGTATGGATTCATGTGAATCAGTAGGTAATCATACAGGGAGAGGCAAAAGCTAGTCAATGTGCTTCGTCAGTGGCTTCCTCAGTTCCTGAAGGCCCACATGCATTATTTGCACAAGTTACAAAATTTTCAGGTTTTTCTGAAGCTCATGCCAAGGTTTTTGGTTCTGAAACACTATGGAAGTGTAATGAGAATAGATTCTTTGTAAAGTTTCTGATGTTCTCCACAATCAGCATAGCTTCCCTCATGGGTTTTGTTCTTGCTTTAGGTTATGGCTGAAATTAGTAAGATAAAAGACAGATGATAATTTTGAAGTTAATTGAAGTTTAATGAAGTTCAGAAGTTTCAAGTTAAGCTGTAATTGTATGCAGAATTTTCTGGTTGCTTTGTATTTTCTTTTGAATTGCTTATCATTCAGGAATAGGTGAATAACTGAGCAAAGTATTTGGGTAATGCCTATTGCAGATATAATAAGCAAAGACATCTTTAACTGAAAAACTACGCTTGTGTTAGCCTTCCCTTCTCTCTCTCATTCTCAACTTACTTGCCAGGGACTGTAAGCCCACGCTGTATGGTATGACTGAGTTTCTAGGAGTATGAATGGGAGAGAATATTGCTCCGTGCTTTCATTTCATGGTAGTTAATACTTGCTAAGTTTCCATTTGCTACCAAATACTAGAAGATATCTTCCAAAAATGAGAACACCTGTTTTCATGGTTAAAAGGCACAACTGAGTAAATCTTTATATAATTACAGAGAATCTTTTAAAGATGCTGTTATTTTGGAAGGTGTCCAAGGCCTTGCTATGAGGGACCAACTCTGTCAGTCTTTTTAATACATCTAATAATGAGATGTGAAATACTGAGGTAAGTATATGCATTGCTTTAAGAATGGTAAATCAAAAGGGACCATCTGAAAGAAAAAAAGAAAAACAACAAAAACCAGGTTTAAAGCTTTTACAAGTATCTCTCTTTTTTTTGCATGCATTCATAGAAACTTTACTCTTGAAAAACTGTCAAGGGAAATAAGGCAATGTTATAGATGGTGTCAGTAGCTTTTTGCAGTTTGGTTTCTCACAATACCATAACGTGAGAGGAATTAAGGCCACAGAGTTTCAGTATTGTTCCAAATATCACTGCGGTTTGCAGTATTTAGTTGCAGGGTTTCATTTGGTATATAGAAGTGCTACTACAGCTTATCTCCATACCTTTACCTTTGCAAAACTCCTGTGGACATTTGAACACTATTGTATACTACTGGAGAAAGCTTCTCTGTCTCAACTGGGATGAGATCCAGTCAGTTTTCTCAGAATTACTTGGGCAACTGAAAGATGTACAAAGCCAATTCCCCAAATTATTCTTTCATCAAATTGCACAAGAAGCAGTTTCAACTAAAACACTTTAAAGGTTTTTTTTTTTTTTTTTTCTCAATGGAGAACTTGGAAATTTGTTACTTTCCATTCTGACCTTGATTGAAGTCAGGCTTTGAAATCTCCAGAGTAGTACTCTAAGATTAAAAGAAACCTGATGGAACTGGAAACATTTCTTGGATCATTGAGCCATTGCCCTGTCTTCTCAGGCTGTACATCTGATAATCCTATGTGAAATAAAATTTCCATCCTTCACACAGCTCTGCCCAGGAGCAGTTCTGGGTTCTGACTCACTTCTAATAAAATGTGGTCAGGAATTGTAAGAGAGTGATTAATCCTTCAGGTCCTAGCTTGATACAAAAAAAGACTGTAAACTGTGAGGAAAACATAAAAAAGAATGGATAAAAGGGTGAATAGGCTAGTATCATAGTGAGCTATCACCTTTATGCTGTTAGTTTGGGTGAGACATTAGTGTTCTGCTGCTTCTGCTGCTGACAGTATTCTGAATGGTAACGGTTTTGGTCCCTGAGGGACAGAGCAGAGCAGCTGAGACAACATTTAATCCAACAGATGAAGGTACAGTAAATGCCACAGGCAATGTTCAATTTTGTGTGTGAGCAGCAAGGGACAGACATTTAAAAAGTGGAGAAATGGCAACCTTGTGTGATGGGATGTGATGGGAAAACATTGCATTTGTCCTGAATTGGCCTTTTATGCAATTAACTACACTTTCTTTTGCTGCTTCTTTGTGACGGAAATGGCTAATGAGTCGAAAAATAAATTGATGGTATAAGCATGTTTCCCACAAAACATAATTAGCAGGGTATAGTATGACACTTGAAAAAGGTATATGAAATACATCTACAGGAATCAGACAGAAGCTCTTATTTAGTGCTAAGGGCCTAAAGGACATTCCTTCTAAGGCAGAAGGAGCATTGCAGAATAAGGCTGCAAGAATGCTTATCTGTCTTTCACAGTACATTATCGAAACAATCAAGGTTTTACAGAAAAAAGCTTATAAGATCTCCAACTGCAATGTAGTAAACACTTATATTTTAGTTTTGCTTTGTTGTCTTTATTCCTCTGTTAGCTTTAGGAGCTTGAAACACCTGAAATCTCACAGTGGTTATCACAAGAAGGAATCAAATCAGAACTATTTCAATTGTACATTCCCCAAAGAAGAGATTAAGCCTTCTTATTCTTTCCATTAAAATAAGTACACTTACAGCACACATGCTGAAATCTGTGTTCTATGATCTATGCTAGTTGCTGTGTTGTGTGCACAAATGTCCAAATAGTTCTTCCTGAACACCCTCAGTATCAGAATCAGTAGAGTAGCATTCTTACAGCACTCAAACTACTTAGCCTTGCAGAGGCAAAATTTCTTTAATTACATCTAGAACCACACTAGTGTATCTATATGCAGCTGCACTATATTATGCAATCTTGAGCTGGATTGCTGTCAGATTGAAGAGCTATGTGGTGCACACCATTACAGGCTGTAGAAGTGCCTTATGCTGTACTGCATTATTAATTGATTGTTACTAAGAATCATGAAAGAAATTCTGGCCAAGTGAAAACAACGGAAAATAATGACATTAATAAAAATAATGAGTGTCATATATGGCCAAAACTTTTTCTTATCTGGATCAATTGCAAAAAAATTCCATGTTCTAGGAAACAGCATGCAACATTAATTTATCTGAATAATATTTTTAAAAATTTTATTGTTTTCCCAAGTTGCCAGACTCTTAGAATCTGGAAGGAGATTCCAGTTCCTGCATCCAGATTTGTCCTCTGTCACCAACTCAACCCCACAGGCAAGGGAAGCAGACACACAGGCCAGAAGGAAGTACAGAGACTTTCCAGACAGGAACTGTCATGGACTGGAGTACAGCTTGGGTGTCCTGCTGTACTTATTGTACCATCAGTTGTGTCAACAGCATTGTGGGCCAGCCCCATCAACTACCTTAAAGGACAGCATCTAAACCTACTGTTTCCTTTTGGTGGGGAGTATTAGTTTAGATAATGCCCTAGGACAGAAAACTAGAACTGAAATAAAAATAAAACACATATTCCTTGTCAAATGAAAGACACCAGAGTGTTCATATACAGAATGGAACTCCTGTAGAGACGGTCATCAATGCAGTGATTTAATACAGGTATTCCTTAGATATGATAATATATTAATATTTTCTGCTAATGTGCAAGATTTTTCACAAATTTTCATAAAACTCTTTGTTTTCCATTGATTGGCTCCATGATACTTTTTTTTTTTTTAATGGCATTGCCTGTTTTTTTGATTTTAAAGTATTTACTGAAAATTACTTCCTAAAATCAAGGCCAAAACAACAAAATGAAGAAGCATAGCCAATGAAGTCTTTTATCAGCCTTTCTTCATACAAACTGAAACTGAAATTTCATTTTAGCCTACAAGTAAATAAATCCAGATGCTCTTAAACTCAGTTTTTATGTATCAGAAAACGAGTAATTGAAGTGTCAAAATTACACATATTTGGCACTCTTCAGTACCAGTGCAACTGGGTAATTGGTGGTCAAATTTTTTTAAAAAACAAAACAAACTAACAAATTATTTTGTTTCCCTCTGGTTTAATTTTGTCCATAGTCGTGTCCCACCGTGAATTAGAAGGACACCGACAAGTCAGTGTCTTATGCAAGTCAGGGACGAGGAAGCTACTACTATGAATCACAGAATCACAGAATGTTAGGGATTGGAAGGGACCTCAAATGTCAAATATACTTCTCTAAAATGTATTGCCTGCACTAAGTGCCTCAAGGTTTTGCAGGGGAAGGTATTAAATCAACTTACAAAACTGGGGGGAAAATAAGTTTTCAGAGCAAAAGCCCAGAAATATGTTTATTTTTTTGAACTTCATTAGTTGGTACAATAATAGATATTGCCTCTATCTGCAGAGCTTGTTTTGCTTTTATTCTCAAACTGTGAGGGCTGCACTGGTACCTGAACTCTACACTGTCAAGCTTCTCATCCATTAATTTCTTCCAATTGTAGAGTCTAGTTTTCTTCCTTTCATACAAAGTCTAGTGATGATATACTTAACATCTAAATAGTTAAAGTCTGCAAAATAGTACATCTCTTGATTATAGCATTCTATTATTTCATTTTAAGATCGTTTAAAGCATTGCAAAGGTGGCACAACTAAATTACTTTAAGTTTAGTTAAGTTTCCTATGACATAAAATACCTTTCCTATGACATAATCTGCCTTCTATCAGAGTAATTAAAAGATCCACTTAATTTTAGTGACTGTTTTAAAGCCTCTCTCTTAAGAGTTACTTTCTGTGGAAAACCTATCTAGCTCTAACAAAAAGTCTGTTAGGCAGGATTTTTTTTTTTTTAATTAATAAATCGTTAACTTAAAAGCATTTAGAGCCAAATCCTCATTCTTTTCCTGCTTAAGATGTTTCCTGCATATTTAAGAGATAATCAGAATTACAAATGTTCACATATATTGTGCATTCTTTTTTTAAGGATTTGATATGAATTATGTGTTCAAATTAGAGGAAGTGTACTTTTAACTAGAAAGGAAGTTTGGAGATTTTCAATGTTGTCATAATTCTGAGTCATTCAGCTCATATAAATAATTTTGGTTTTACTGTTTAAGTTTTTTAAATTCATTTATAAATGTAATGATGTTTCAGTAATATGACTACTGAAAATACAAACCTTAATGTTGACCTGTAATTTCAAAGAACTATATCCCAAGTTTTTTTTCAAGTAATCATCCATACGAGATTATGCACAGATGCATTTGGTACGTAAGAGCCAAGCAACGACTCTGCAATGTTGTGTTTTACTTCCCACTGTTGCACAGTTGCGAACCATTTGCCATCGGCTCATTTTTACCGGTTTTGGCTGTATTAACACATCTCTGGCGTTGTATTTCATTTTAGCCTTTAGGTGGCAGCATTTGAGAAGAGTTGTAGTTGTGGGCTTGCCACCATCTACGACTCGTGAGCAGGAATCAGATAAAACCAGGCATGCAGGTTTTCTGCTCACTGTGCGAGTCACAGCAAGGCTTATTCAGAAGCATTCAAAATGCAGAAAATATAGCTACACGTGACCACTTCCTTCTTAACATTTCTGCTTTCATTTCTGCTTTTTAATATAGAAAGATATGTACTCCTACATATGGTGTGTACATGCATAGTTTTTGAACGTGCTTTGAATCAAAATGGAAACAGTTGTTACGATTTACTGAATGTGAAACCATTTATTCCAGTCCTAAATTATCTTTTTTTTTCTCCCCCCCCAAAAAAAAAAGAAAAAAGAAAGAAAAAAAAAAGAAAAAAAAAAGAAAAATAAAAGGAACTGTCTAGGAAAGAGATGAGAAATAAAGGGGATTGAGTTTCATTTGCATTTTATTCCTTTTTTTTTTCCGTTATTTTTCAGTCACTTTAGGATGCCTAAATCCCAATCACCTGAGTGTGATGTGATCAACAGGAATATTTTAAAACATACACAAATCTTTTCTCCATTTTAATTCACTGAAAACCAAATGAAAAATGTAAATCTGATGTTGGATTGTGTATTCCATATATCTACAAGATTTATTTATTATTTCTCATATGTATTGTATTTCATGGCAATAGGTAATCAAACTAGTTCCATCCTGGGTTCTCTGGAGATTGAGATGTCCATGTGTGATGGACAGGTATGGTGGGGTGGGTCAACAAACATCAGTACTGCTACATTTCCATCTACAGTTATACTTCATAATAAATATCATAGTCAAAGTTTTGTGTCTATACACTAGTCAAAAAATAGCTCCTGAATAGATGCAAAAATAGCAGTAAAAGCTTTCATTGTAAAAGTTTTTAAAAACTCGGGGTTTGTTTGTTCGTTTAATTTCATGGGAGATTCAAGGACTCTGCCTCATAATTCATGTTAATAGATATGGCTGTACGAAATTCTGAAGCTAAATGCATCTATGCTAGAATTTGCTGACTGAAGTTCACAATGAAAAAAAATTCCAACAAGGTTTTGTGGATCTGCTTTGCAATGTATAGAAGAACTATTCCACATAGAAACAGGAAAAGACAACCAGGTCAGTCTGCTAGTATCCAAAAAAAAAAAAAAAAAGTAGTACTGTTTCAATCTGTTCTGTTGATATACTTTGTCTCAAAAGAGAAAGGCTGAAAAGACTTTCTTTCTTCATAATCTTTGCCTTAGTAATTAGTAATATTTGCTGTCTTTATGGCTGTGTTGTCATGTTGAAAGGCTCTCACTAACTGATGAGCTCCTTTATTTGGATCTCAGAAGAGATTTTGTGTCCATGGCAAATTACATGACTGATACACTCTACGTTTTATCTTTGTCCTTTCTCCTAATTTCTATTTCCTATTCTGTGTGGGAACTTGCTATGGAAAAAAGGGAATTTTAAAGATGAGTGTTCAGCTTAGTATCCTCTTGAGAACCGTGTCAGTATTCTGTACAGTTTTCTTCACAAGAAACCAGAGGTTGCATGTAAAAAAACCCACAAAAACAAACGAACACAGAGCCGGGTTGCCCACTAGTTGTTGGATGTCTATCCCTGTTACTGCCTTGGAAATTACAGAAATTTAAGTCTGTCATTCAGGTGTCCAATACTTATACATCCAAGAGAGAAGGAAAACATTAGAAGAAAAATACTCAAATGTCTAGTTGGAAGAAATAAGAACTGCATGCAGTGAGATGAGGAGACAGATTCCAGGCTTTTCTTTGTGGGAATGCTGTAGAAAATTCAGAATCAGCTGAAGGTGTGACCCCAAAATAAATTACTTATTCTATTTTGTGGACAGGTCTCATTCAGAGTTAAAGTGGCTTTAATTCTTTTGAGCTTAATTTACCAAAGAAACTAAAATGAATTAGGGCCGTTTTAATTCTGAATGAATAATTTAGTCCACCTGTTTAAGCAAAGTGCTTTGGTAGTTATTCAGGAGCTAACTGAAGCCTAGCATCTAGACTGTTTATATGGCTAGTGGCTTTAGGCAGCAAGAGACACAGTGTGGTTGTCCCTTTCATTTGCATTTGCACCCACAAAAGCAATCTAGATGAAGCTGAAAAGTTATCTCTTCTGAATTATATTTTTTCCACCAATGGTTAATATATGATATCCCAGATAGGTACTTAACTAAGTCTAACATGCATTGAGGAATCTGATACACACAAATGAATAATTAATACAGATTCAAGAGCCAACATTTTATGCCATTAAATATAGTACTTCACATTCTCTCTAATTTCATACCTAGTATCAGCATATATTATTACTACAAGAGAATGCATAATTATATATTTAGACAGAAAGCTGGGATGATAAGTCAAATGGAATTATGAGAAGTAGTGAGACAAGGAGGACCAGTGCTGCATACATACTGGAATGACAGTATACAACCTTTTTACCCACTTGGTCACACTGAGAAGCACATGTAAGTATATTAATATGCATATTAGATTTTTTTCCTTTAATTTAGGTGATCGCTGTTCAGAGAGTGAGATTGATATTGATGGCTTTATTGTCATGTTCAATATGCAATGTCTTGACTTATCTGCCAATTTTAAAGACAGAGTAACCAAGATGAAGTAGTAAATGTTACTAAAGAGTTTAGCTGCAGTATTTGCATTTCTCTTTATTACTTACACGTTTACAATACTGTCAATCAGGCCTGGCATCACTGGAATGAATGTAGTAATAGTTTAAAGTATTATATAGGGCCATGCATAATAGGTTAAGAAAATGTGATTATGGTTAATATTATTATTTATTAGGTTTTAATCTCTTTATAGAAAGAATCCTAGGATCTGTTCATTCAAAGCACAGAATTATTCAAAAGGTTTAAGGAATCTATCCTTAAAATGTATGTGTTTATAGGCAAACATTTGTCCATGAGGGCAAGTTTGAGGGAATAATTATGTAAATAAAGCCATGATTCAGCTGTAGAAGTCTTAAGTATGTTTCTACTGTGCTTTCAGTAGAAGATACATTAGTATGAGAGACATTTCCAATACACCAAGAAAAAATCACTAATATTTTTTCAAGGCGAGTGAAATTTCTGTGCTCATCACCTATACAGCTGCTGTGCTGTAGTTTCTATTAATCTGTCAGCTCTGGCTCACATTGTGGCATGTATATTTTCAATAGTCTTAAATAATTAGTGTAATTAATGATCCATAACATCATGTGGAGCTCATTTGTAATATGATGTCTTTGTGTTACAGGAAAGAACAAAACTTCTGATCTCAAAATGTATTCAAAACATACTGTAATATTATCAGCATTTTAATTGAAATTATATTTCTGGTTCTAAAAAATTGAAGTCTTGATTCTCATATAGTTTTAGAAATAGGATTCTAATATAACTTTTCAAAGAGCATTTTTAATTTATTTCCCTATGTCATGTTAGTCATACTTCTCTGTAATATGGAAATGGAATAAACTATGTTCATGGAAGAAACATATAATGAATAAGACGATACATTTTCTCATAGAGATGTTCTATTTTTATAAAACAAGGACAAAATAAACGTAACTTGAAGTTATAAAAACTGTTTCTATCCTTCCCAAATATAAACACACAATGTTTTTGTGTGAAGGAGGGGCATAAGGCAGGCAAATGTGCATAGAAGGTCATGAAGAGAAAACCTAAAGAACACAAAAAAACATATCATCTCTCTAAACTGACGGCTTTGCGCCCATGAGATTGCTCCTTTTTCTTTTAGTCATCTCAGTATAATGATCTTGACTAAGGCAGGTTGAGACTGGGCAACAGAAAAGAAAGGGTAAAGAGCTATGGAACTGTCAACATTACATTCCAGCTAGTTGCAATTATTTGCTTTAAATTGCCTATGTGGGGAAAGAACACTGCAAATGTAACAGAAACTGATTTACATTGCTTTTAGTGTTTCAGAATGATCCTAGTTGTCCATCCTTTATAATTTCTTGTCTGCTTCATAAGAACTTCCTGTTCTCCATTTTTGTTATCTTCCCTTTTTTGCTGTACTTACATAGTGTGTTTAGGTGTTCATATTTTGGAGTAACATAAGAGCAGAGAAGATACTTCTTCCTTCTTTGGGACACAACTCTACATAACAATAGCACATTAAATACTCCACAAATTAAATTCTTCCCATCTCAGTTGTGCTTCTATCTCATAGGTTTACTGATGACTGGGAATGTATATTCTTCAGTATGTGTGTTTTTTAATTACTGAGCAGCTAAAGGTAAAGTTTAAAGCTCTGTCTAACTTTTCTGTACTGACTGTTTTTCAATTTCTGCCTATTCTTGGTGTGCATTACTTTGTCAAAGTTGCAGTATATGACCTTTCTATCGTATGAAGGAGTTACCTAGAAGAACTAAGCAGGATTGTTTAGTATACATTAAAGCAAAAGAAAACAAGACAAAACAAAACAAAATAAAATAAGATAAAATAAAACTAAACCAAATTTATTTCAGAAGAAAAGAAAGAATCCACCTAATGTGTGCTGTAAATACAAGATGTGTTGATATGGGTAGAAACCTAGGGCTATTTAAATGTGTAGTTACATGTTTTTGAAAGTTTACAAGAACAATTTTCTGCAACTGAGATCTATGTGTTGTGTGCTAAACACAAGTGTAGAGCTTTCCTTTACTTTTCTGAAGCCTAATGAAGTT
>NW_010299911.1:0-9726 GCF_000700745.2 Antrostomus carolinensis | reverse complement strand
GATGTTACAGAAAGCCTTTGTGTAAATGGAACTGACAGACCAAGAATTAATTTTGGCTTAATGTCTATCGAGGAGTTATCCTAATTCTTATTTATAGATTGATACATGAAAAATACTTATCATTAAAAATATATTAAAAATGTTGTCATTGTTAGTATAACATTTATGGAGTAATTAGTAACTTTGGGCCGAATGGTATTTCATGGATTCCAGCATGGGAGACTTTACTTATATGTGCATATGCAGTAAAAATAATAGACTCTCATACTTTACTTTTCCTTCTTATTGATACTGAGCATCTCCTCTCATCCTCTTCTTACATAGTTTAAGTGGTTAGTAAATATACAATTGGCTCTACTCCATTTACTGCCCTAGTACAGTGACATTCACTATTCTTCTCAGATGGGGTGTGCATTCCAACTAGTTCATTTCTTGCATGTTGACTGTCTTCTTCTAACAGTAATGCAAAAGTTTATACTGTTTAACACACTGTGCTAACTTAAATGTTCAGTGTTTCCATCAGCATCCCTACCTAAAGTCATTTTGGTATTTTTTTCATGAGTATTCAATTGCAGTGTACAACATAAGTTCCATGTAATACTTTATTCTAATCCTGACTTATATTTTAGCAAGTGTACTTGCTCCCAGTCTAAAAGACCTTCGATTAAAAAACCCCTTACTTTAAAAAAGAATATCAAAGCAGAATGTAGAACATGTAAACAATTAAATGCTATAGCTTTGGCACTGATGTTAGAGAAAACAACTGGAACAAATCTGGTGAAGAAAGAAATTTTATATTACTCTTTTTTCTTCAATTTTTTCATACTTTGCTGATCAAGTTTTCATAAGCCAAAATGTCTGTCTGGACATGTTAAGGAGATTTATGTTTCTGGAATGCCATATGTATTTCCCAAGCAAAACATAGAAATAGATATTTTACTGTGGATTTCACTATTTTCTATGCAGGAATACAACTAATGCCATGCAACAAACAGAATACAAGATGCAAGACTTTTCCCTTGGCTGTTATCTATCTTATTTAACATGTTGTTGCTAAAGATAAGTGTATAGATGCATTAAAGTTAAATGAAACACAACTTGACCCACCAGCAGATCTTAACGTAATATGGTTAACACTGTATTTCCCCAGTGTTTAGTATCAAGTCTTTTCAGTATTTCATAAAGAGTAAATATAAAGCCACAGCTGACCAAAACACTTATTAGAATGGTAAATAATTTTAAAGATGGGGCAATCTTGCTGGATAACTTCTGTATCTGATGTGCTGTGCTTCACTTTAATAATCAAGATTAAAAAACTCCTTGCTCGTAGTTGTATCCTAAGAATTTAGAGATAGTAATAAATAAATTAAATTAATAAATATATTTAGACCAATTGACATGAGTACAGTGTGATGCTGATACATTAAGGGGGGGGAGAACAGACTTTTGGTGTACAAATAACAAGTTGAGGTGGCAGATAGACAGTCAGATCTGGAGGATATGAGGTATTTGTGTCCACATTAGTGGACACAACCGATTAGTACTGTGGAAAACTGAACACCTGAGGGGCTCTTACATACCAAGGAAACCTGAAAACTTAAGAGGAAGCAGAGAAAAGCCTCTGATATTGATTGCTTTTAGAAGGCAGTAACAATCAAAAAGAAACAAATATCAAGGGATGGGAAAGTAAAATTGAGGAATTCAAATATAAAATTACAGTCCTCCAGTTCACAGTCATCTATGTAGCCTGAGTTGGCTGGGCAACAATTTCCCAGTGAAACAGTCACATGAATATGTGCACTGCATTTATTAAAAGGAAGGATTTCTAAATGACACTAATGAATCTCAAGCACTACCATTAGGATAATTTTCTTCTAAAAGAATAATAAATATATAAGGAGAAGAAAACAAGCCTCCTCTTGTTCTTAAGAAAAAAAAAAAAACCCACCCTATCTCTATTTTTAAAATTATCTGTCTTTCTTTGTCCATCTTCTGTGTTTGGTGCCATATTTTCTAAACCAATGTTTCCTCGTGTTTCCTGTTGACTTATAGAAAACAGCACTAAAGAGCTTTATATTTTGCTTTTTCTAACACCCCAGGGCCTTAGCAATGGCAAATTCTTGCAGATGTGAGCATCACTGGAGGAGGGCCTGTTTGTTGTCCTGGTGCAGATGCTATTCAGGCACCTCTGGCAGCCAAACTGGCTGATTCAGAAGCGAGCATGTTGCTTCCATTTTCACAGTCAGATCTGCCTCCATAGCTTTAGTCGTCTTGGTCCATATGAGATTGTACTTATTCATAAGGGAGACAGCACTCTCCTCTAGAGCTTGAGTGGTTTTGCTGTCTCTAGGCAAAGACCACCAGATTCACCAAACTCTCTATAAGCAGGAGCCCTGTTCACAATTTGTGGAATGTGGCTGGAGAAGAAAAGGTCTTGTTATGATTCTACAGTGACATGTACAGATCTCCAAAATCTTGCTGTGCTGCGATTGATCAGGCTTTGAATAAAATATATCCCACTGGCTCTCTAACAAGCACCCCACAGGCCTCATCTGTCACTGGTTATTTATATCAAAGTGACCTTAGAGTGATATACAAGCAGAAGATGCTTAGGGAACTTTATATTGATGACCAAGGAAAACGTCCTACCAGGCTGCCAGTGGCCTCAGAACAGGCTCCTTCTGGGTAGCCTGGCACTCAGCCATCAGTCTCCGCATGCAGAGCACTACCCTGAGTGTTGTGGCCAGCAGGATCACAGGTCACCTCACTGCTCAAGTCATGGAAGGAAGCAAGAGCAGTGGAGACACACATGCATTATTTGCCCTTTCCATTATAAAAACATTCCAAAAGGAGTATTCAGAGATCCCATTGGAAGAGTTATGAAGATGCAGAGCTCCTGGTTAGGAGCAAAAACTGAAGAGCCGGATTGTTACTCTGCCCTGGAACAGGTCAGAAAAAATATGCCATATTTAATTTGACAGTTTTTATTCTTTAATTAAGGTGTTGAGTGATCATGCTTTATAGTCTAATAGCTCTGCTTTCATGTAGGTTCAAAATGCAGCTAATATGTCTACTTGTAGTTCGTTGCAGCAGTTTTGAACAGTAGCATATTTATCAGCTCCTACAAACCCTACCATCAGCTGTAACTCCTTTTTCCTAACGAAAACTACAGCTGACAAACAGCATCATCAATAGATTGAACATGATAAAAATTCACAACTATGAAGCAGTATGCCAAGTCTGAAGCAGAATAAGATGATTGGTTTTAGGTACTCTCTTTCCTGGTGACACAGTTTATTAATCCTCAGCACATGCAGAAAATATCAGCAATTTTCCATCAGTGTGTAAGTATATGGAATAAGAAATACAAACAGATACATGGGTTTCAGAGATTCTTAACTATTGTATAAATTTAAAAATGTTCATTTCTTAATGACCTTATGGAGTGGGATGAACAGGGTTCAGAGTTGCTTATCATTTAGTTATTGCCTTAAATGTTTCATCCTTGTATATGCTCAATGTAATTATGATTCTTGGATTACATCCCATGTAATTATGATTCTTTTATTTCTTTTTCACAGGGTAAATTGCTATTATTTTTATTATGAAGAAGTCTAATTTAGGAAGTAATAATTTATTTTTAATGTAAATCCTAGTGTCCCTGAGTAGATGCAATAAAGTTTTTTTAATTTCTATTTTTCCAAATTCATTCACTGATATGAATGAATTCCATTCATTCTATAATAGCTGATTTTTTGCTTCATGAGACAGACAAAAAATATTTAGGGCTGAATTAAATGTGCAGTGTACCTCAGAAAGTGTTTTTGTTTTATTTTCAGTGAGATTTTTTAATTAGAATTAGAATTCAAACTATAACTATAATACAAAGAAATAAATAAATCTAATTCAACTTTTACAAAAATGCTATTCTTCTTGCTTTCTCCTTCCTTCTCTTATGTCTGAAACTCTTAGTTGAGGTTGAGTCTGGCCTTGAAACAGCTTTTTTATGAAATAAGGTCTTTATATGAAAAATATCACCTACTGCCCATTGGAATGCACTGATACAACATTAGTACAGTCAGTCCTGAATTAGGTTTAATGTTTACCTGTACAGTTGCTGCATATTGTTCCAGTGAACCAATTTAATCACTTGCAGTTGTTGGTGACTTTTTTTTTTTCCCTAATAGAAGTTACTTAGCTTAGAAGTAATAGTAAGTAGAGATATAAATAAAATTAAATATATATATAAAACATACTAAAACTTTAGTTAAGCAGAGCAGTTAAAACCATTACCTCAGCTTGTGTACCCTGAGGATGCTCTAAATTAAGTTCAGATATAGCCAATGAAAACAGAAGCCCTGAGGATTAAGTTATCCTCTGTCTTCCTCAACCCTACAGTCTTCCTGCAGTGAGCAGAGCCAGACTGACCATGATCAGACATGTATGTGTATAAGATTTCTTTCCTTCTGAAGAGATGTTTTCCTTTTTCGATACCTTTGTTTTCCTTTTTTTTTTTCCCCTGTTTTTTTCACTTGCTTGACATTCTTCTTTAGATATTATTTAGATAAGAATCACAGGACTCCTGCTTTTCCTGATACCCTGAAGCCTGCAGTCTTCTTTATGCTGTTCCAAATTCTGTGTCCTATGAGTAACTTTGTGAGTTTTCCAAGACATGTGAGAGGATCTACTCCTTGCAGAGGGCATGAGAGGAACCAGAAGGAATTCCATCCCACCAATTTACACCTTGAAGTAGTGGTCATTACAACTTGGCCATAAACTCTCCCCAGATCCTCAATTTTTAGGTCTCTTTTATCCCTAAGCTGTGTTTTGACTACCGGGTTGAGGAAGATAAAGGGCCACCAAAATATTGCACCACTCTAACTATTAGTCCCAGTTCTGGATCTACAGCTACTTTGTGAAACTGGTGTGGGACCCAAAATTTGCTTAAACTGTAGGTACCAGCTATGGGATTTGTATTCCCTCACACAAAGAAAGAGTTATCTCTAGGACTAGCAAGAATTACAATATTTAACAACTTACATCTTATTTAGATACTTTGAATAGCACCTTCTTTTCAGACTAATATTCTTGTACTTCTTGATTGCTACAGGCATTTGTCCAGAAAAGCAGCAGTAGTCCAGTGATCACATATAATAATTTTTCTCTCTACAGCTGATTTACAATTTTTAATCAATTCTTGCTGTTTTAGCAAACTGCTCAGGTCCTGCCACAGAAACGTAACAAATGTACAGTGGCTGACATTCCTAACTCCAGTTTAGTCCATACCCAAAGCATAAAACTGTAAGATTTCATGCTCATAACATTGATGGGCCTTGGTGTAATAAGAGAACAGACCCATTTTTAATATTTGGAATAATTTATTGTCATTACCTTTTAAAAGGCTGCCACTTAGAGGCAAATCCAAGCTGACCTCATAAGGAATAAGGATTTAGTGAAATCACACTTTAATGAGCTGTAATTGTTCTTATAATCTAGAGGATTAAATTGTATGGTTATGCATAAGAATCCACATGGCCTAACAGAACGTAGAGAAAGGAGCCAGAAAACGATAACATTGTTCTAGGTCTGTCAGTCCTGTGTGTTGCTCACAACCACAGGAATTAATCTGTCTGGAGCCAATTCTGCTCACACAGCAGTTATACACATATTTAATTCCATTATTTCAGGACTTTTGATTTACACTGGTAGAGGTGAAAGTATTGTCATTTGTAGGTTATGCTACTCCAATTAAATCACAACATGGGGCAGAATGAGACTTTTCTATTCTTTCGATAGTGGACAACATAAAGTGATCAAAATTATGTATAAATGATAACTGGGATTACCAATATAGGGGCTTGTATATAATCACAAATTATTTATTTTTGGACAAAATCTGTTACATTAAAAAATTGCTTCTTCATGTCTTTTGGGAACCTGTGATGATTTTTTAAAAATATAAATTACATGGAAGTAAGAACTAGGAACATCTGTTCTGTGGCCTAAACTCCATACATGTGCTGTGATGTGGCACCAAACCCTTTTCCCAGAGGTAGATCTTGTGCACTCGGACTATTCTTTTGAGATGTTTTACATATGTTAGCATGTGGGCATTTGTATAACCATGTCTTGCATCAATGGGCTCTGCAGTTATCCTGGGAAATAAACTGCTTTGACTATAGCTATAACTACCTCAGGGCTCCAGAGTCAGTTCTGGCACAGAGCACTCCAGTTCAGTCAAGCTTTGCAGAGCCATTGCTGCAGCACTTTCAAAACCTTCATTAAAACTAATGGAACGTTACTTTTGAAACCTAGGGTTCCTTGAATAGATTTTAGTGGAGTTTGCTACTTATATATCAAGCAAATAATGATTTTTTAAAACCCAAATTATATTCTCATTTGCTGAAAGTTATTTCTGAAATCATAAGATTTAAGTTTTTATAA
Source organism: Antrostomus carolinensis (assembly GCF_000700745.2). NCBI lineage: Eukaryota > Metazoa > Chordata > Aves > Caprimulgiformes > Caprimulgidae > Antrostomus > Antrostomus carolinensis. The sequence goes on along the minus strand of NW_010299911.1, from coordinate 3,282 downwards.
GTACTTTATTTACTCTGAGATGTGAATGAATACCAAGTTGAAGTAACCTTTGTTGGTTTTTTAATGAAAATAAAAGAACAAACTTAAATATATCCTGGAATATGTAAAAATTATTCTGCAAGATCAGTACAGAATGAGTAGTCTCTGTATTAAGTCTAAAGCTAGGATTCTTTTTCTTTGAACTTCTTTTGAGGACTGGTACCTTGTGAGCTACCATATTAGCTTTTCAGGCTCTTAACATACTCCTGATGACTAGATTGAAGCAAATAATTTTTGAATAATCTGAAGCTGTATATTTTTTTTTCAGAATTTTCTGAATTTGTAATCTCTTCTGCCTTACTCCATTTTTGAAGTTAACTGTTAAAGACTTAAATGACCATGAAATATGTCCAAGCTGTTCATTGTGGTAGTAGTGTTGGAGCTATGGTAGTCTAAGTACATAAGCAAGGCAATGTTTTTAAGTGGCAGTAATAAAATTACCAGAAACTGTGAAGTTTGATGCTTCTACTTCAGAGCTGAAAGCTTGTGTACACAAAATCTGCCTACTTTCTCCCAGTACTTTAGCTGTTCTAAAAAAAATTGCATTATTTCCATCGACAAACACTTCCTCTTTTCCTCAATACTCACTTGTTTTATTTTCAGTTTATAATGCACATTGGCTATCTGTGACTAGACATACTTGTTTTATAGTTCTGATTCCTGTTTTGACAATCAGAATATATACTATTAAGTGTCTAGTGAGCATAATTTATTTTTTTTTTTTATTCAGAATTTGCTTACCATAAATATTCCATTATACACGCTAACAGTAGACTGCATTTGCAAACACTTCTTTCAGGTAACTAAATCATTAGAATATTTTCAGAGAGCCAACACACAAGACACGACAACATAATTTCAAGCAAATTCAATTTTTTGTTTGACAATATCTTTGTATGAAAGATATTTTTGTAGCTATTTTACTGAGCTCCCTAACAAGCCCATTCTTTTCCAGCCCTTTCTAGGCAGCAGAGTAGAGGCAATCGGAGAGATTTATAGGATATCTGTGGGCAGATATTGCAGTAACTCTGGAGAGAATTTGAAAAAGGTTCATAGTTAGGTGCAGCATAATGGGATTTCAGTCTTAAGTCTCGGAGAACCATGATACACATCCCAGTTGTAGGCCTCTAGCTGTTAAGAGAAAGTCTGTTTGCACTAACTAAAACACCCCTAACTGCAGGCTTTTCCATGAAAGAGGTACTAGCTTATCGATGTCCATAAGCAATAGGTCATTCTGAGAATGTATTTGCATAAGTTACAGAGTTCACAGCTAAATGAGTATAGTAAACTCTATACTACTAAGTCCAGAACTAAACATCATCACCAAAAAAATCCCTGCTTGCAGTCTCTAAACATTCATATATGTCGACTATTGGCATAATTTCTTCAAGTGATGGACTATGATGAGCTAAGACAGATTTTAGGTAACCATATCTCATATTATGCTGACAAGCTGAAATGAATTACACGAGATGTATCTTGCACAGCCATCAGGGATGTTTTTTAATGCTCCTTATTATTGACATCTTTAGAGGAAGCAGCCACAATTCTTTATAGAGTACACTTCCATTAATCATTCTGGAGGTCAAAAGGTATAGATCGTTGCATTAATATTTGCAGGAGATGCATGAGAATGTTAAAAAAGTGATTCAAGTCTCTGACATCATGTAGGGATGTAGAAACAATAAGGATACTAAAATCAGTTACTCTTATGCTTATTGATGAAAGACAGGCATGCCCTTCCAACTCTGAGAATGATACTGCTTCAGTAGTGTCATCCCCATCGTTCTCCCTAATATGAGTATCAATGTCATGTTGACTAGATTGTGTTTTATATTGCTTTCTAATCTAATCAGAGAAAAGGGCCACGAGGCACTTTGTCATGACTTGGCAGCGTTAGGTTTACGATTGGACTCGATGGTCTTGAAGGTCTTTTTCCAAACAAAATGATTCAGAATGAGTAAAAATGTCTGTCACAGATACAGAACAGCATTTTTAAAAGTTTTAAAAAGTTTATATATTGCAAAAAAACAAGTATACTGTTGGTTTTCAGAGTAATCTGTGTATTTTGTAGAGCATCATTATCATAGTCTCACTAATTCTAATGGATTCCTTCTCTCAGCCCAGTAAAGTGCTGTTGTTCTTGTCTGATCACATTGTGATCAGATCAATTATATCCATCAAATATGTCTGCTTTTAGGTTAATTTTTCTGCTATAATTTTTTATATGTTTTTATTAGATATTTGATCTGGTGTTAAGGAAGAGAGAAATCTTGCAGCTCTGCTATTCTTTAATGCAGTCTTCATGGTGTACTTCCCTAAGAAGTGGTTGACAAACTGTATTGCTTAGCTCAAATCTGCAGTTCAACAGTTCATTTGCTTTTATAGAGGCATTGCATGGACAACACCTGTCAATTAAGCCAACCGTGTGGTCCTCTCTGACACTATGGGCCATAGAGGTAAGAAGGATGTCTTAGCAGATGAGCTCAGATATTTTTTCTAAGTGTGGATTATGCAGTAAGAGTGAAGGAGAGCACTGCATTTTGGCATCAGTGTGATATCTGAGTCCTTAAAACCATTAAATGAAATGCTGAGTCTGACCCTCAAAAGAGAATCTCAGAGATCTAGAAAAGCGTGTTTTTACTAAATCCAGTGAAAACATCTAACAGATTTTCAAAAAATTGTGAAAGATCTAGGTCCAAGTGATTTTCAGGGACAATTGTCGGGTAAATCTCTTATGTGCTTTCCTACTTAAAATCCCACGCATGTATTTCTGAAGGAAGGATTTAGTTACTGTGAAAATCTGTTCTGAGGTTTAAATTTTGTATAACTGATATTCCTTTACTTTTTGTCATATTTTTCCCATTAAGGAAATTCTGTTGACTAGAGAAGAGTTATTTATGAGTCATATTTGTTAAGGTCATAGGTGTCACCATCAGAGTTCAGATCTTTTAAAGAGATTCCAGGTCCATTCTGGAAACTGTTGCAACACTACCAGTCAGAGGGCTGTGCCCTAGTGTTTGAAATTGCATGTGTGTGATTGTTAATCTGACAGTGCTGGTTAGCAAAGGCTACATATCCTTGCAAACAGGTTATGTAAACATCTTAGCTCAGAGTAGATCTATGGTTTTGGAAAAGACCTTCTAGACAATGTTCTCAGCTGACAGAATTTAGCCTGGCTGGGTGAACCAGGCGGGCTTGCAACAGCCAAGGTCCTCTCCCTCTCCCTCTCCCTCTCCCTCT
>NW_010299910.1:6265-7431 GCF_000700745.2 Antrostomus carolinensis | reverse complement strand
GGGGGGGGGGGAAATCTTTCAAAATTCCCAGAAAAGGTTATTCTGAAAATTCTTTTTCAGAGATCAAGATTCTTCATGCAATTTTCATACCTGGTAACATCAGATATTAAAAAAAAAATATATACTGAAGGTTCTGCTTTATTCAGCAAGTATTTGCCAAAGCCACACTCAAATGTCAATTATGCTGCGTAACTGAGTTTATAGCTAACTCATCTCTGAGAGACAGTGAAAAAATTAAATCAAGAATTAGAGCACTAGGAAGTGCACATGTCAGAATGAGCACTCAGTCTACCTATGGACCCCCCTCTTTTCTCCTTGGCACATACAGGAAAAAAAAAGAAAGTACAAGTTGCACACAGTTCTCATGGAAAACTTCAATTCACCATTCCCACCACAACCTTGAACCAGCAAATGGAACTTCAAATCAATAGCTAACTAAACAAACTCTCATTCTCACTCATGATAAACACAGGCTGGTTCATCTACCACAACGAGGAAGTGCATGAAAGGCGCTTCTAGTCATGCTGACAGTAAATATTCTGCAGCACCAGACAGCTTAGTAGAACTGTGGTCTGATAATTAAGCACAGTCCCACTCTATCCATCACTTCATCTACCAAACTGGTCACACCAGCTCACCCCCTACCTTCCGTCAGTACCGTAGCACACCTGATCCTACAATGAGTAGGTTTAGTGGACTGGCAGAAAGTTATTCACAATTTTTTTGTATGGAACTAATTTTCTACTGATTTACTTCCCTGGCTCATCCTGGGACCAAACAAGCGTCACTAGCAGATGCGTGCAGCTGGAAGTGTTTAAAGGCAGGTTTCACAGTCAGCTTAAGCCAAGCTAAAACCTCCCTGCCATTAGAAGGGGTGGTCACACTCACAGTCCTGGCTCCACATTCTCTATTACCTCTTACCAGTTCTCAACAGTGCAGCAATGGTTTCCGTTAGGTCAGGGCACTAACTTACAAAGCAAGAAGTATCCTAATTCACCTACTGGCCACACTGTTGCAAAAGCGAACCCCAGAAGGGTAAGGGACTGTGTCTGCGTTCCACTGCGGCTTTAGACCAGCTTAGACTCAGTTGCAAAACCACATCCTTCAAAGCCAGCAATACAAGTGTTTTCAAAGCACAGGCTGATGTCCTCCCTCTCTTGCTACTG
>NW_010299910.1:0-6226 GCF_000700745.2 Antrostomus carolinensis | reverse complement strand
CCTTCCAACCTCTGACCACAGCATTCCCACTACCCTCCATTTTTGGTACCTCCTCCCTTACAGAGACAATCAAGGAAACACTTCTGAAGACCTCAGGGCATCCTACAAGCATAGGAAGAAATTACTAGATTTCAAAATTGCACAAGAGAAATTGTACTCTAATGTTACACCACGTACTGGGCTTGACAGGCCTGAGGGTTCAATTCAGCCAGACTCCCTGTGACTTCAGAAAAAGCTTTCAACTTTGTTCCACAGTCTCATTTGTAAAAGACCCCAGTGTTTCTCTCAACTACACGGATGCTGTGAAGGTCAAATCTTTATCTCATACTGTCTTTAAAAAGCAGAGGACTGCGTACATGCTGAAATATCCATTACTGAGGTTGCTCCCATCTAAACATGTCAGTATCAATGACAATATTATCTAGTTTTCAAACAAACAGCAAATGTTTTCCTCTCTAATTCCATAAACTGGATTCTTTAAAGTTAAAATTTAATCCTCTCCTACATTTACAATGTGTCATTACTTTCACTGTTTACCTGTTTGCTCAAGAAACAAATGCTGGTCAAACACTAAAATTCTGTGAAATCTGAGAAAAATAAAGTCTGTGCTTAACAAAGAAAGGCAAACTGAGTCAACACAAATTTAGGTCAAACTAGACATTGATCACTCAAGCTTTAAGAGGGCCTGTTTCAGAAAGTTAAAAATCAGTTACTGCCCAAATTAGAAGAAAATATGTATAAGAAAAACTGTAAAGAGTTGAAATCTATTTTTACGTGTTTTACTAGATGCCCAAGAAGCCACAATGTTACCACTGAGAAAAAGCCCAGAGTGGTGAAAAACTGTACAGTTTACAAGGGAAGTGAGAGCAACTGTAAAAAAAAAAAATAATTGTAAAAATGGCAAGAGAAGCATTGACAATGAGCGTGACAAATTAGAAAAATACAGAGAACTGAAAGGCAAGCAAAAGAATACAAGACAACCCTATACCTAGAAGGGCAAGCAGCATCCTAACAACACAAGAAATGGACAAAAGTTGTCAAGATTACAACCTAAGAATGATAGAACTGTCAACAAAAACACAAAAACACAAAATCTGAAAAGGTTCAGTAAGTGCAGAACGAACATAGCTGAGGAAAAAGCTAGAAAATCTAAACCACATCATGCTGTCATAATAAAATGCTTTCTAATACAACAAATACTAAACTAAGTACAGGTTCTTTAGGTCAACCATATAGTCCAAAAGATGTAGCTACTGTTTTTCATTAAGCTGGAAGAAACTCCAGTGATCTGGACAAAGATAACATGGGTTATATATAAATCTTTACCATTTTAAGTTATTGTTGGCTTTTCTAGGTTTGATGTAGAATTAACAAAAAAAGCAATGACTAGTAGTGCCAAGTACCACAGCGTCTCATAAAAATAAACCCAGTACCGCCAGCTGATAAAGAAGTAGTAATGGTCAAACACAGTTAATGTCCCGAGCGTTTGATTTAGCATTGTGTGTTGTTTTTATTAACTTTCTTTATATTCTGATTTCTTAATGTGGTCTATCTTGCATGTATCAAAAACTAAAGACAAGCAACCTTTACTCTTATGATGCGTTTTCTGACTATTAAAGACACTGTCCTAGTTAAGGACTCTGCGGGCAAAATAAATAAATAAATAAATAAAAAGCAAAGCTCTTGCCCTTTTCAGTAGCTCACATTTTTAAAACCTCAGGGGAGAGTCACTATGAAAATACTGTTGAGAGGACACTAAGCATCCTACAGAGCTTGTACTTTAATCCCACTGCATTTCTGCAACCTCAGAGTAAACAACAGTTAGATGAAAGTTTTATAGTCAGAGGGAAGAGGGGGATAAATAATACACTATTTCTGATAGAACATAACATTTATTACCTGGAGAGGGTTGGGACAAGTCAGAATAAGGTTTTTTAAATACCAACAAAAGGAAAGCCCTATCTAAAATGAAGACCCATTCAGGAAACTATCCAGAAACCCTGAAGAGACTTGGAGGTGGGTAATCATCTGGGCACAAGCTTCCAGTTCGATGCAGCTCCCAACAAGACCAGTATAATGGTCTATACAAATGGGGAACGCTGAGCAAGAATGTAGAAGTTACTTTACTACTGCAACTGGTCCTGGTGTGACTACTAGGACAGTGCTCTCTTCCCAAGTTCAATACTACGACAGCTGTTGCACTCGGAGCAACACCATGAAAACACTGAAAGAATGAAAGAACACATCTTAAGGAGAGACTCGAGAGGTCAGTAGGACTGCAGACCACAACACGAGTGCAGGGATCTGATAATCATCTGCGTACTAAATAAGTGCAGATAGACCTATATTTGGACAGATAACTCTCCATGTAATGAAGAGAAACAAATTAAATTCAGACTAGAAACAGATTTAAGTCTTAAATAGACTAATCAAATTTGGGGGCAATTTGCCCAGCTACACAATATTATCCGTTACTGTAGGATTTTGCTTATTTTCTTTCCTACTTTATTAAGTAGCATGCTGGCTACAAAAAGAATTAGCTCATTAAAAAATCCTCGGTGCCTGCATCAGAAGGCTGGATTAGACCTGCAGTCCCCTCTGGCCTCAAAGTATGAGGCTAACCATGACACACGAAGCAAGACACAACTTTCAATATTAAGCATGCTAATTTGTCTGAGACTTCATGGTTCTGTCCTCCTTTTTAAGTAATACAATAAACAGTAACAATCATTGAATGAGCTCACAAATGTAAGCTTAGCACCTGGAGTGATCCTGACTACACTACAGAGTAAATCTGTACCTTTACAGGACAATTAAGAACAATCTGCACCCCAATATAACCCCAACAATATCAATGGAATCCCACAGAGTCAAACTGCAAAATCAGACCTTTCACTGATATTTTAAACCGAAGAAATCAGAGTCAAAGCTACCTACAAAAAGTTTAGCTATTCTGTTCACACTGCCACCAAGAAATACAAGGACATACCATGCTTCTAACCTCCCAGGTAGTTACAAATTGAACCACAAGGAGAGAAACAAATATAAAATTGAAGGCTTCGAGTTGGGATAATTCCTGACAGAGTCCATAACTCTTAGAATTTTCTTCCAGCTTTGCAGGAAGTTTTTTCTCTAACTTCAGAGTAAGAAAAACAAAAACAAAACCCAACAAAACCACCCAAACCAAACAAAAACCCCCAAACAAACCCAGCCACAGCAGTAACAAAACAGATCTTCCTCCCCAGTTCTTACCATTGAGGAAGAGATGCAGCCCTGAACAGCTGAAACACCTTTGGCATTTCAGGCGATATTAGGCTACAACAAGAGTATTTTCCAAACAAAAAGGAGCAATACAAACAAAATCAATTTCCTAAAGACTCCCCTCCCCCCCAATTCTTGGATTTAAAAATAAAACATCCAGGCCTATCATCGCTTACCACAGAACAGTCAAGAAGTTGTTCTTGTTTAGAAGACCCAAGCCTTTTACTGTAAGACATCACTGAAATAACTTTTAACTCTTTTTCACACCCTTCATTGTTTAAACATTACAAAGACAATACTTCATCATTAGTTTTACCACATGCTCAGCCAAAAATCATCTCCTTGTTCATTAAAAGAAAAAAAAATAATCAAGGAATACATTACATATTTTTTTTAATCAAAGCATTACACTGGGAGCTTTTGCTGCTCTGCTTGTTCATATTTATATCCTGCCAGTCAATAAATTTTGGGTTACAATCCCATGCCTGTACTCCTTACCTTCAATGCATTACTTTGACTATGGCTGCAATAAGGTGCACTTTGTTTTACTAGCATAACTTCACATGAATTCTGGATGGTTTTGTACAGTTGTGCTGTCATCCCTGCTAAGTACCTATCCATCCTGTTCATCTGCAAGTTTTATTAATGCAGATTTTGTTATTACTTCTAAATCATTAATGAAAAAAGTCTTGAATCTAGTAGATTAACTTCTCTTAGGCTTTCAGGAACAATGACATTCAGGAAAAATTCTCTCTAGCAACTATTTCCAAGATATACGAGTTAGCCAGCAGTTCCCCATCCATTTATCATATACCATAAGATCATTCTATGAGTATTATATGAGTAATTGATGTTTTTTGTTGTACTTCACCACTAAATTATATTTATATGCTTTGCAGTTACACTAGTAATCTTACAACAATGCTACTAGGATCTAAACTGTCATACTAAGCTGAACTTGTGATAAGAAGAAAGTATAAATAGCCTTTAAAACAAGCACCTATTACTTACTACATAAGTTCGGCTTGTTTTCACACAGGAGGGAGGCCCATGAACTCAGTCAGCACAAGACACCACACAAAACCCACCAAAATCAGCCCCATCATCAATTTCCTAGAGCATTCACATTTTCAGCAGTCTCTACTTCTTCTAATCAAAATTGCTTGAATCACTTCAAGGTGAGCCCTTCACAAATAACTAAATAGATCTCCCAGTGCTCCAGTATTTAAGTAATTTTTCATGATTTCTAAGACCATCTTTCCTACAACACTGCGGTAATAGTATCTCATGGCAAAATGCAAAGCCATAGAGCCCACATAAAAACAAACACTTCCCGTGCAAAAAAGCCCCTCAAAAATCTTTGAAAGCAATCCAAATTAGTCAAAACAAAAAAAGACAGCAAGAAGCAAAAGTCTCATTAAAAAAAAAACCACAGAAAAAATAACTGAAAAAAGATGGATAACAGATAACAGTAGCATGAAACATAAAAAACTGAGGAAGATTTTGACAGTCCTATAAAAAGCATCAGTTTTATATGTATACAAATGTAAGAACTGATTATGTGTCCAACGTCACTGCTTACATAAGGACATGGTGCTATTTTCTTAAAAAGTGGAAATAATCACTGAGTATTAAGGTCCCTGACCTTCAAAAATAACTGAACACAGATGCACTACATTGCTCAGTGGGCGAGTCTGTGACAATACAGCTCTGCTACAGCACAGAATCCTCAAGCTTTTAACAGACACTGCAGAAATGCTCTTTTAACAGCCAGTCTCACCACCAACATTAAAAACATCCTTCTCTTTCAAAGCCTGTCTGCATAAAGGGATTTTAAGGACTAAGGGAATGCCCACTGAAACAGATGTAAATACTACTCTGTGAATAAGATACAGTCAGATACTCAGCACTTCCAGAAAAAAAATAAAACAAAAAACCCTCAAGACTAGTTAGACAAGTGATACTTATTGCATATTAAAAGTTTTAGGTTGGTGTTACAGCGCACAAGATATATTAACTTCCTTCCCCATCTGTGTACACACACTGTACTTTATACACCAAAGGAACAGTACAAAACTCTACTAGATTGCTTAACTATTGAAAATCACCGATCTAAATTGAGACATTTTTGTTCACTATATAGCAATTACTCAAAGTTAATTTAACAATACTAATCTTCAATCTTTTAAACACAATGGTTTTCTAACAACCTGTAGCTGCTTTTTATTCTATTTTATAGTTTTAGAATGCCCACCTAAAGTTTCCACAAGCTAAGAACTCTTTCTTTCAAGGAACATCAACATCCAACAATCTGGATCGTTACTGAAAACTTCTGTCACTTCTGAAAAACATCAGATACTACAAATGAGGGTACTTCTCCAGTTAGCCTAAAGAAACATGTAGCATCAGTCTTTGCATATCACTTTAGAAAGACAAAATAACAACAAAAAAAAAAATCAAGACACTTATTTGGGGGGCATCGCTTTGCTACTTGACCTTCAGAACAGACGGCTTTATTTTAAAATTATGAGCACAGTTTGGAGAGGAAGAGTCAGTAGAACACATAAGAAGCCTACAGAGCTTCTTCTGTCATCAAGAAAATTGAAAGTACCTTTCAGATGTTGTTTAAGGAAAAAGAGTAGCATCTGTTTAGCAAAAACCAGAGCCTGGCACATGCACTGATCTTTTTTGTAGGTCGAAAAATCAAATTTTACAATCCTTAAAGTATCAGGTGACAAGACCACAGGTAAAAGGTTATCTAAACTGTTTAAAATACATTTCAAAACAATCACACGAGTCCTCAAGAATGAATGCATGCTGTGGATAAAGACGGGTAGCGCCAAAGAAGGGTAAAAACACAAGAAACGACCTCTACATGTTACCTGTAAGCATTCCCCCGTCCGCCCGGCCAACACACTGCAAAAGACAGCCCGTTCGGTTCGGAAATAAACCCCAGGCCACCCCG
>NW_010299909.1:0-24360 GCF_000700745.2 Antrostomus carolinensis | reverse complement strand
CGGGAGAGGAGGGGAAAACCGCCGCGAAATGCCAGGGAATAAGATGCAGGCTCCCGCGTGCTGCAGAGAGAGAGGGATCTCTTAAAGGCAAGTGGTTTGAAATGCACTTTACGAGGGAAACATAAAATACAGCTGGTGTCCGGCTGCCTTTGGATCCTGAAGAGATGCGGGAGGGATTCCTCGCTGGGTGGTTGGTGGTGAGGGGTGCTGAGATAGGACCTCCCAAGGTGGGAACGTTCAGGGTGTGGGAGCTGGAAAATCCAAAAGAAACGTCCTCAGATGCAAAACTAATGGCTTAACATGGCCATCAGTTCTCAGGTACACTGAAAGGTAGTTGCCAGCACAGCCAAGATCTTAGCTCCCATGTTAAGGTGGCAATTACTGTTTGTTTGCAGAGTTTGTGACCACAGGAAACAAGGCTAACCCCAAGCTAAACACTGGATGGAGCACAGGTAATCCTTCCACAGCTTAAGTAGTGCTGACACTCACATGCCCTCATCTGCTCTCCGTGCCCACCCTGCTGTAACCAGCCTGGATGCTGCCAGTGACAACTGAACAGAAGCTCTTCTCCAGTTTAGTGCAGAAGAATCCTATACGAATCAAGCTGGAGCTGATTGAACATGAATCATGCTCCCCTCTTTTTTAAATGATTGCTTTTATGATCTCTAGAGAGAGAGAAGGAGAAAGGTGACATACAGATGGTGAAAAACAAAGGTCAAAGAGAAATCACTGAAGAGGAATGAACACCTACTTCTCTCTGTTCTCCAGGCACTAATCCAGCCTGAGTATTCTTAATACAGCAGCATCTTCTGCTGCATCATATTGCATTTCACCTTACAGGTCAACCTAGAAATTCAGGCAAAAACAAGCTTTAATGAAAGAGGTTCAGCCCCTGCAGAGGAAGACAACTCTGTTTTCTCCCTAGCTTGGGTAATACTAACAGCATACTGCATGACTTGAGCATGAGGGCAGGAGGGTATCAGAAAAGCAAGTGCTGATCAGATATGTTGACCACCCGGGCTTCTAGAAAGAAATAATTGGGAAATCTCGTTTCAGAGCTTTCCAGAGATGCAGCATCTCCCCTAAGGATCCCCTGGCCCTATCACATGAGGTTCAAAACGGCTCAGTGTACTCACCCCTACCAGAAAAATGTGGGGGGAATGCATGATGGAAGGTCTTCTGGAGAAAATCTCTATGGGTCACATCTAAGGGAGACAGTTCCACATGTGGCAGAACCGATGTTTAGTGTTTGCTAACTGTTGCTGGGTAGAAACCAGAGAGGCTGAATTCATTCTTGGTGTGGCTTCATAGAGCTCAACGGAAACAGCCACATAAGCCGTGTTTATTCAGGAACAGTGGTTGTCAGAGGTAAAGAGACCACCAGAGTTATTGATTCAAGTCCCCTGCTATCACATTGTATAACATTCATAAAGTGCTCAAGCTCCAAAGGGGGCCAATTAATACCGAATGACCTGTGAGCTGCTCCCTAATTGCACAAAGCGGTGATGAAGAAGGCTATGCCCACTTCAGCTTGGCTGTTGCATGACTCTCCATCACACTTTCTGCTTAATGATCCATAAGCCCAATAAAAAGGCTTTACTGAAACATTACATATTTAGGGCTCCACTGAAGCAATAATTCTGAGTTTGGCATATGTGGCCCTGATAACCTGGCAGACTGCATTCACGTGATTAAAACAACTGCTAATTCAAGAACTAAAATTAAAGGCTAGATTTTCCACTGCTATAAATCAGAGCAGATGCATTGCCTTGTAGAGCTTTGATAGCTCATGAGCATTCATGATTTGCCAACAGGGTTTTGCCAGACTGACAGCTCCTAATTTCAAACTTGCCAGGAACTGGGAAGCCTTGCCTTCATTAGAGGCAAGATCCCAACCCTCAGCTGACTAGAAATTATACTCCTCTGGGAGAATCTGTTTTTTCCCAGCTTCTGCTGAATTCAGAAATTAGCTAAAGTCAGAAATTTCTGAATAAGAAACAAATTGCCTGCCTGCCTTTCCCCCTTGTCAGTTCCTGACTCTAGTTTACATAGCTGAGAAATCTAGCTCAAGCACTCTTGCGCCCATCAAGGCTGGGCTTCAGTGTCACCACCTCTGGGTCTGAAGCAGGTCAGAATGGTGACTACCAAATATGAAGCCCTTAGATATGCTGGTTTTGTGGGGTTTCTATCTGCAAGAATAATTGAAAAAAGGTGGGAAGGGTAAGGATGATCCATGCTTTCATGGAGGTTTCAAAGGATTTTGGTTGGGACTAAAACTGGAATGAGAGTACATGAGCAGCATCCATGCTTAACGAGAACAGCAGCACACCAACAGCCAAATTCCTCAGCATGACAGAACCAAAACGCAGCAGCTCATGGTGCTGCCCACTGAACCATACCCATCACACAAGGATTGTGTGGGAGATAGAGAACACCTGGAAGTTTATGGTTCAATAAGATCATTAGACAAAGGTCACTGCAGAAATGTCCCCCTGTAGATTTCCACAAGGTCTCCAGAACTGGCACCTCTCTGTGCATTTACATTTTAATTGCCTCTTAAGGGAAGGAAATGCCAGACTGAATCTGCTGTTGCTCCAAACCAATTCTAAATGCCACCATGTCTGTCTGAAAGTTTGCACTACAGGAGGATCCAGCTCTGCCTCATGGCTCTGTGCTCTGTGCTGTCTCTGGCAATTCAGAAGAGGGCAAGGCCAATTTCTGCATCAATGTTTGCCTGTCTATAACATCAAGTGCAGAAAGGAGAAGGTGAAAAAGAAATCAGTGTTTGTCATTCCTAGAGGCAGCTGTGAAATTACTGTGCAGGAGATTTAAAGCCATGAAGGAGACACCTCCTTGTACAGTGTGTAATTAAAATCACAGGCCTCTGCTGTGGATATTAATGTGCTCAGACCCAGAACACAAACACAACTGGACCTGTCAAATACAACAGAGCAGCTGCATCTTCTGGCTCACAATATCCCTATGTTTCTGATCGCTGGAAGTGGCCTGAGGGTGAAAGCTCACTCTAGGTTTGCCATGTTCCTCATAATCTAAGGCTCTGCTATTGACAGCTGTTGAGGCAGAAAAACAAGTAAGGTAGATTTTCTTTTTTTTTTACCTGGTCTCATATGACTGTTCTGATGTCAGGGATGATGCTGCTGTTGTTTCTGAACATAGACCAAAACTGGCTTTTCTGATCAGAGAGACTTGGCAGCCACACTTCATGCCTAGTTTCCCTCAGGACAACTGCAATACTCACTGTATTTCAGCAGGGGTAGTTCTTACTTTTACACTGCTCTTCTCGGGAGCTTTCTTATCATGCACAGCACTGTCTTTATGACCATCTGGGCCAGCTGTTCCCAAATTTGTTAGCAGATGCTCCCATCCCCATGCTTGCCGATGCCATACAATGAACCCCTTCAGAGCAGGGATCATTTAACCCCCAATTAACCATTTTAGCTGATGATTGTAGGCAGAATACCTGTATTTCCTCATCACATTGCATCTTCTTAGGGTGCTGGCAGCTTCTCACCACATGCCTGTAGAGCACTCAGCGCAGCTGAACCCACCAAGCCCCTCCATTCAAAGAGCTGTGACATGGACCCAACCTCTCCTGCATGATCCACTCATGTCAAGACTCCTGCATGCAGTCTTGAGGAAACTGAAATCAGACCAGGACACTGCTGGGAGATAGACTGAGAAAGGTATTAAGAGTTGTCTTCATGCCATGCTGCTTGGGATTTGGGCCCTGGACAGAATGGGGATCTCAGCTGGGCAGTCAGCGGGTACCATCAGCCTGACTTCCAGCATCATTAAAGCTTTGCCTCTACCCTCTGATCAGATGATCTACATCCATAGCAACATTGTGATTTGCTTTTTTTTTTTTTTTAATAATCTAGAGATCATTTTCCTTCCTTCACAAAAACAAATCAAAAAGGCTTCCAGATGTTCAAATAAGTTTCTCCTTCCTGTGACACCCTCTGAGCTGAAGAGAGTTAGCAGACAGGAAACATCTGTGCAAGCGGCTGTCCTGTTACACAAACAGTACAGTAATTTTTAATGAAGCTTTCTCAAACAGGAGGAAATCAGCAGGTCAGTTATCAGCAAGGAGCAAATATTTTTAATTACCTTGCAGGGAGGATTATATCTCCTGTGTTTAATTCTACAGGTTACCACTGGCAAACTAATTAGCAAGCAGCTTCACTGGAAGAGCAGACCTGAAGTTACGTGGTTTTATTCACCCAGGAGGAAAACATCCACTTCATTCTCCTCTGTCAAATCATGGTCCTCTCTGCTAGCCAGATCAAACCAAAGGACAGTTGATTTGGAAGGGACAAAAACGCATTGTGTGCCCATCAGCAACTCTACCTCATGATTTCAAAGGCAGTTCATCAGAGACCCTCAGTGTTATATCTTCTTCTTTAAAAGAAGTGCTGGTAGGGATTTTAGGTAAAGGACTGTTGGCTCCTCATAAACTGAAATCAGAATGTGGATTATATGTTATACTTAATACTCTGTATGTTATGCATTACATATTATAATATTTTTTTCTTATCTTCCCCTTCTTCTCCAGGAAGAACACACAAATACATCTGATCTGCATTTGAGCTGCCAAGGTAATTGACAGCCTTGATGGAGTAGGAGTCATGATAGTGAGGTCCTGAGCAGAGTACTTAAAAGCCTGATTTTTCTATGTATCAGCCTGTTGACTTCAATGGGACTACTCATGAGCTTTAAGGTAAGTATGTACTTTCTATGGTCAGGACCTTCACCAGATAAAGCAGAGGTAACAACACAAGAACCAATGATGTGCATGGGAACAGAGTCAGGCCCCATACATGGAACATCACATGGATAAGGAACTGCCCTTCCAAGAGCATTTATACTCTTTATGTTGGGAGTATGTCTTAGGTAAATTTAAGAACGTTTCTGAGGATGGGATTTAGCTGGTGTCACAAACCAGCAGTGGTGAACTGGGCTTTTGATCATAAAGAAAAACAGAAATGACAGAATCCAAAAGGAAACAATAACCAAATCCCATGTCCCCCCTAAAACCCAATTCTGGTGGCTGAGCCCAAAGCACAAGAAAGAGGACAGCCATCTCTGCCACTTTCTGACACTGGGTAACCTCTCACTTCAGTTCGGCCTTGGGAACCAAATCCACCAACTGGTCCACTGGCCTGCCCACAGTGTCTCCATGTCCATCCAGCCACCCCAGTATCCCTTGAGCAAGGTACTGCTGCCCAGTTGACAATATCAGAGGCTGAAAGGCTGACTGCAAGCATGATCTCAGGTGTCGCAGGTGCAAATACTTTCATTTCACTCATCCTCATGGAAAAAAGCAACCACATGGTGATTTAGACCATCAAAATCTATTTCCCAGTGGAGGCAGGCTAAGCTAGTTACTATGAGTAAAATGATGGATTATAGCTTTCCACATCTTGGTAATTTCAGTGGTGTCCCCATTCAACCTATCCCTGGACATAGAGACCAGAACCCTTTTGGAACAGATCTGATGTTGCTTTGTGAGTCAGGAAGAAGAGATGTAATCTGTGCCTGTTATATTCACCTGATGGTCAACTTGTATCATGCCAGCCCACAAGAGATGCTCATTACCAGCAGCATAAATCACATTACTCTAGCCAGTTTGGATTCCTGGAAAACCTAGCTTTGAGGAATGTCAGACTCAACATTAACAACAGATGGTGTTTCTGTCTGAAGAGGAGACATGTCCTTGATCAGTCCGTCACTGCTTAGGGTGATGATGCTCTCGTTTCTCACCCAACAGTTTTCACCCAAGGGCTGAGGCTTTACATGGCAACACACAGCCTACAGGATAATTAAGAGCTAAAAATACAGGCAGTGCTGAAAAGCAATGTCAGGGTGATGTAGTTCACATCCCTTCAAAAATATCCAACACCTTGGACATGGGTGTGATCTCTTGAAAATTTTGTGGCTTGCAAAAACTCTTGGGCCATGGCTCAATTTGCAGTACAACAGTAGAACACTTCACAAGGTGAGTCCTTAACTCTTCAGAGCAGCAAAATAAGCAAGACTTAAATAAAACTTAAAGATCAGAATTGGGAGTCCTTATTTGTCCTTATGTGAAGGTCTGGAAACCTTTTCAATGGGTATCCTATCTATCTCCTCAACTGCAGGGTGCATAAAAAAAACAGACTCTTTGGATCCTTCAGTGTTTATCCAGATCACACGTAACTTCATGAAAGTTGTTGCAGTGACTTCAGTGAGCTGTCAACAAGGTCTGTAGGACACTGCCTTGTGAATATTTACCCTCTAATAGAGAGCAGATGTCTGTGGCCTCCATATGGGATATCAAGTTATAACATGGCAAAGCACAGATCATTAATCACATCCTTAAATGAAGTGGTTATAAGGTCATCACGTCAAACATTGCCTAGCATCATTGTGCCTGCACAAGTTTTATTTTACACAGAGTCTGGGGAAACATCTGTTTAAAACACCTGACTCCCGACACATTAGCTCTGCCACAAAGCCTCTCTCCTAATACACTTAATCTTTCTGCCTCTCAGTTCCTACACCACCCTCCCAGCATCATCACCAAACACAGTGAATAGGTTCTTCTCTTCCTCAAAGTACCTGCTGTCAGGATGAATTCAGCTCTCAGACACCACAGACCAGATGTGCTGTGTTTGTCTATAGCAGACAGAGATGTGCACACACCCCACACCAAACTCTGTAACTACCCACTGGTTTGTAGGGAGCAACTGCTTCTCACGGGTTGGAGATTAGCTGTAAGTGGTAGACATCATCTTTTTGTCTTCAAGAGCAGGATCCAGAGGAGGAAAAAAAACAATCTCATAATAATTATGTGCCGTGAAAGCTATGGCAGCTCATACACTATTAATTCAGCAGGCTTTGGAATAAGAGCTTCAGCAGAAAGCAGTGTTGTTTGCCCTCAACACAACCAAATCTTTTCTGTTAAGCAACTGTCACAGAATAGAGGTTCCTATTTCACCATGACATTCACAGACTGATGTGATCCATAAACCAGTAAATTTGGAAATGTACCTCTCTCTGCAGCACACACCATTTCAGAGACATGCCAGCAGGTGTTGGTGTAGATGAGTTCAGAGCAGCAGGATCCAGATGAGCACCACCAGCCTGTAACTCTGACAGCAGACACAAGAAAGCACTTCTCACCTACTACAGCTAAGTGGACAACTGATGGGACAGGACAGGAGCTACAGAGAGGTGCTTTTCTGTAGACAGGTTTTAGTGCTATTTAATGTTAATCACTGAAATGGCCCTATTTCCCTTTCCCCATCCCACAGGCAGACAGTGCAGGTACAGGGAAAAGCTGCCTTGACCATTGGTGAGACCGTGTTAACTCCTCCACCCAGCAGATAAGACCAGGTAAGACTTAAGCACGGGGCTCTCAGCTATCATCACTACCAGGATAACATGAAATTCAGATTAGATGTCACATCCTCTTTAGCAAGACTTGAAAAGCTGAGAAATCATAAAATGTCATTAGAGGCAGATACTGGTTTACAGGAGCACTTTTCCAGTACCACAGATGTGGTCAGAGCTAGACACCCCTTCCCTCAACACCTTTCAATATGCTTTTTGTAAGACTCACTTACATTTCACCCCTTCCACAAAGATCAGGGACTAAAGGTGCCAGGTGCTATGTAAGCACATGGATGTAAGGGATTTCCATCTCCAAGAGGAATGGTTATACACACATTTGCCTGAGTGGGAAACTGAGGCACAGAGATTATGTCAAGGTGAGGCCCATCCCAAGACCATGGTCCAGACCTGCCTCCCCAAGTCTGGGAGGCAATGAAGAGAGGCTTTCCAGGGTTTGTGCATCACCCAGAGACACAGCACAACTGCAAAGATGCAGTGCACCCTGATGTCCAGGGGACCGGCAGCCATCAGCTGGGCACTCAGTTCCTCTAAGGTCTGCAGAAGATAAGGCCTTCACTGTTTTTCTCACTCAATCATTTGTAAAAAGAGAGTAAAGACAATTAACCTGCCTGTGTGAGGAGTCAGGGTTTGCCTATTCCTTAGGCAACAGAAGAAGAGTAAAGACAATTAACCTGCCTGTGTGAGGCAACAGAAGCGATGCCTAGAATTATTCACCACTATTTTAAGCAAATAGGAAAAAAAAGTAGTCTGTGTATCCAACGTCCTGAAGCTCAAACTGTGCAACAGACAAAGCAGCAGCTCAGGCTGAGGGTAAGAAGCAGCAGCTGGGAGAGAAAGCCTGGCCAGTGCTGATTTGATGGGGGGAGGTGGTTAGCGCTACAGCAAACTGCTGGGGAAAGATCTGCAGGACCTAACAAAGCCAGGGCTGATCTGCAACCATTTTCTCATGTCCAGCAAGTGAGAAACTGCCCCAAAAATACTGAAATGTGTTTGGATATAGGATGAATGCATCAGCTGTTTTCTGAAAAGCCTGAGATGCTACACACATAATTAAGGAAGAGAAAGAAAAATAAATAAACCCCAAAACTGGAAAGACCTTGGATAAGTGTTTCTGTGACTGTTTAAAAGGAGTAAAATGGTCTCTGAACACAAGGTTCCTCCTCATCTCTAACATGGGCTTTTTAATTGATCATTATTTCCTCTAAAACAGGATAGCCAGTTACCAGGGGTGTATGGAGGTATTCCCCCTCCTTTCTGGCCAGGTGAGGACCAAGCTTTCCCCACTTCCTTAGAGGAAGAGTGGGAGATCAGAGCTTCTACTTAACATTTATTTGCAATTCTGACCTGCTGCTAATTGCATTCCCTGGCCATGCAGTCCCTACCCAGCCAGCACAGAGTTTAACTCCACTGAAGTAACCCACTTCTTAATGACTGTCGCTGGATTCCCTGTGGATTTGGTGTTCTCAGCTTTTCTCGGGATGTGGGAAAAGATGTTCACAAGTGATGAGCCCATAGCGTAACCTCTCACCAGCCATCAGCTCAGCTGCAACCGCTGACCACGCACACTCCCACCCCCTTCCAATTAGGAACACACAGCAATTTTACTGTGCGATGATCAGAGGAGGCTGGGACCATATACACAGCCAGCTCTAAAGGTTCGGCTAATGAGGGACACCTCATTAAGTACCTCAGGGAGAGCTTTCAGCTAATGTGTTTTCCCTTGCACTCAAGATGGGCCTGGGGCATTGACACCAACCACTGAAAAGAGCCCGCTCACAACTGCAAACTCATTAAGTGCAGTAACTCAATGACTTGCCATATCTGATGGTCTCTAAATAATTAAGCAAGTCCCTTGTCCTTCCTTGTTGCTCCCTTAGCAAGTTTTCTAGCCATCACTTTGCTATCATCTTTCTCCCTGCATTTCCTCCAATGACGCTACTGGGGGTACTTCTTGTATGTGCCCTCAGCCTTCCCCCGCTCCTACCCCAGCTCTCAGGCTGCCTACAAGAGAAGCCAGCACCACTTTGGCAGGGAAGCAGTTCATCAGCTGGTCTGCAGCATCTTCTCCAGGGCCTCCATCCTCCTTACAAGCTCCATGTTACTAGGGGTGCCACATCTTCTCTATCTCCAGGCTTATACCACCAGCTCGCCCACAAGGATGCTGATCCCTTATCTATGCCATGGCACTGCTTGTGGCATCGCCAGGCACAGAAGGATCACAGGCTCAGTTGGGTGTTTGCCATGTTTAACCCCATTTTGTAAAGATTGGAGGCAAACCACTACCCCCATCCTTATCTTGCCCGGGGGGAAAGCTTCTGCTGGCTCCTCTGTGTGTTCAAATGGGTGCGGTTTGATGCTGGGTGGATTGGAAGTGCACTTGTACTTCCCTGGGAGATTTTCTGCTTGCTGCTGGGGCCCATACAATGCCTACTCATCTCAGTGGGAAACAGTATACGCTTCACAGAAAGAGCAAGAAGCCAAAGTACTGAGTACGTGCGTTTCTCATACAGTTCTGTGTGCAAATGCAGCTTATTCCTGATTCAATAACATGGTGATCCCAGCTTCTGGAGAGACAGATTAAATCAATGATTAATTTAAAGTAATTTATACCTTTTAAGCATTCAAGCATATTTCCCAGGCCTGAGACCTGCAGGCCACACTGGATCAATGCCTGGAAATCTATGAGTATTACTTCAGGTGTAACTATTTATCCCCCATAGCACAGTAACATCCTCGCAGCTAAAGAAACCGTTTGCCCCTCGGCTCAGCCAGAGTGCCATTTTCTGGCATTTCGGGTCCAGTTTACTCATTTGCTCCCTCCAGGGATCATCCAGCAGGTTTGGGGAGGCACAAGTGCAATATACAGAGAGATGCTTTTCTCATCTAACTTACCCCTGTGGTTCCTCCACAGCTGCTCCTGTACAGCCTTAGCCCACTTTTGACAGGGAGCCCAGGACAGTGCCCCCGAGGTCCTGCAGGCAAAGACTTAAGAGGTTCCTGGAGCAGCCCAGAGGACAACAGGCAGTTTGCAAACTCAAGCCCTCCCTGTGTTTATCATGCAGCAGAGTTTTGGGTTGTTTTTTTTCCAAACCAGGAGATTTTGCTCAGATCCTGGTGATTACCACATCACCCACATGACAGGAACAGGGATTCCTGCACCAGACAGGCACTGAGAAAAGGTTGTTGCGACTTGGGAAATGAGGCGATGTGCCCTTTCCCTCCTACCTCTGCCCCGACTCCCACGTGGCACCTTCAGTATGACATAGTCTCTTTGCATCTTGCTCACCTCTTCTGCAAAACATGGTTAATTATATTTTGAGCATCTCAGTCTCCTTGGTTCAGCCATAAACTCTCCCAGTCTGCACCTTGCTCCAAGTCTCCAGCCATCTGAATGACCAGAGAAACAGAAATAGCAGCGGAGGGATTGAGTTGACAGTGACCCAGTTTTATAGACAACATAAAGTTGACTCTAATACTCTTGAGTGGCAGAAGTGTCTGTGTGGGGAGGAAGTAGCAGAAGACTTGACTGCAGAAGAAATAAAAATGAAAAAATTGAATGCTATAAAATTTCCCCAGATAGCGCTTGACTGGTTAGTTATATCACAAGCGGCGTGGTTGTTAGAAAGCATTAATAAAACCTGCAGTATAATCCGGGAGGATTCATAGGAAACATTACCCAGGAATTTATGGGTTTGCTGCAAAGTTTTGTGCTCTCAATACTGAGGTTCAGTTCAAGAAGACAGACTCTAGGGTGGGCTGGAAGCTCTCCCTGCTCTCCAAAACAGGCACAAGGAGAAAACTGGGGGAAGAAAAGCATCTCTTGGGGTGGCAGGAATCTCTGTGGCACTTAGCATTATGCCAGTAATGTATTAGAGCATCCAAACTGGCTACTGGTCCCTCCAGGGCAGAGGGAATTGCCCGACACATTTCTGCAGAGACTCCATGGCCATTGGTTCAGATTTTGATCTGGTCTTTTCATTTGCCAGAGCAGAAGCCAAATGGACATTTGATTTTAGCCCTTCCAACCCTCCTCCTTAATGTGCAGAGCCTGGTGACCACACAGGTGTAGTGCCCACACCTTGAGGCATCTGGCTGAGATCACCCTGGAGCAAAGTAGAGGGAAGGGAAGGAAATCCGTGTAAAGGATGGAGAAAAATAGCAGCCTCTTACAGAGTCAGCTAAGAATTAAATACCCTGATCTCTCAGAGAAAGTGCCAGCAACCTGCTTGTTATCATTCCTTTTCTGTTTGCTTTTAATTTGTTCAACCTATAATTTGTTAAACAACTGCCCAGTAGGTATCATCTCAGAGCTGACTATTATGCAGGTGCTGCTTTTAGCCTGGAGCAGAGAAACATATCAACATCAAGACTGGGGATAGAGACAGGAAAGCTGCTGATTTCACTGAGAAAAGGCGAAACATAAATTGTGTCCTGTTTCCATCCTCTAACACTTTGAGCTCCTTGCAACAGCAGCATTAAAAATCACAATGCAATCAGGACATTTAATCCAGGCTGGATGAGGCTTTGAGCAACCTGGTCTAGTGGAAGGTGTCCCTGCTGATGGCAGGGGGGTTGGAACTGGATGAGCTTTAAGGTCCCTTCCAACCCAAACCATTCTGTGATTCTATGATTCTATGACATTACACAGACCAAAGATGAAACACCACAGGAACAATGCAGGGACATAAGTCACATGGGGGACCCACTCAGGAACCCAGAAGGACCAACCCACATCAGAAAGTCACAGTTTTTCAAGGCAGGTAGCTGTATCTCTGCTCCGGGTTTGCAGTGCAGCATTGGATACCACAGTTCCTTGATGTGAGTAGCAGAACTAGGCAGAGCTGATTAGAAGTCTTTCAATCCCTTCTTTCACCAAGAAAACCATACAAAACATCTCAGGTTCCATGAATCTAAGCTGATTTTCCTGCAAAGATTGGATGACTGTTTTCCTCCTAGACTGACCAAGGACTAGCACCATGTCCCACAGCCTGTTAACATGGATTAAACAGGGCTTAGCTCTCAGCTTTGCAGCAGAGATCTGGGAGCCTTGAGATGGCTACAGAGATCCCACAGAGCCTGGGGCCCATGCAGTGTGCAGCACTGGAGTCACTGATTCTCAAAGCCTCCTGCAGCTACTAAGAGAAACAGGAGTCAGTGCAAAACTCATCGACATCCTTGAGCAGCTATCAGGCCTGAGAGCATCTAGCTCACACAAAACCATGACTAAAACAATGTCTTCTATCCTGCAGAAAAATTGGATTTTTCAGCCTGCTTTAGATACTCAAGGACAACTACCACCCCCAAACATAAATAGCAAAAGCTATTTGGCTGCTTGGATATTTTCTTATGGGAGGAAAGTTGCATGACTTAGACCAGAACAGCCTTCAGTTGATTTAGAAGAGGAATCCACAATAAGGTATTGGCTTCTGACACCTGCCAAAGCCTTATTTGACTTGCCAAGTGCCCATGGACACCCAGCAAACATTACAGGTTAGACACCTGGTGCCTGAGGGTGATTCATTCTGGTGAGAAGCACACAGACTGATTTCAGGGCAGTTTGCAAAATGATCCCAATCTCCCACTTTCCCCCGTCTTCCTCTGCTTTCTGTAAAACCCCCTTGGATAGGCAGCACTACCAGGCAAGCTGGATTTTAGACCTTTCTCAAAACATTCCCTCTAGCTATTTTTGCTGGGTTTTGGAGTGGAGTCCTGTGGCTCCAGTACTGCAGGCTCTGACACCCCCTGGGTTAATGTCCCTGGTCCCACTGCATGAGGCACTTACACAGGTCACCCAGGTCCAACCGAGGACAAATACTGATTCCAATACATCAGAAGCAATTTATGTCAAACAACATGCTGTTCAGCTCACCCAGAGGTGAACCCACAGAAAATAAAGGAGTAAAGGCAATATGTGGTCTGTCTGCAAGTCCTTCACCCAGACCAGGCTCCTGTAATGTCCATCAGAGCCTGCAATCCCGAGTCCAGCACCCAGCAGATGTGTGAGAAATGTCTTTTGACTACACCTGCTCCCTGATTTTCAATGAAGCAAGACAATTCTGTGGCCAGCAGTTTCCACCAGCTCCAGCCAGAGCAACCCCTTTGATTGTAGGTATGTGGGGTGGGGACACAGACATTTCTGGCATTAAACAAGACCATTTACCCCAGAACAACATCCCACGCCATCCTGCCATACCCAAGTGCTCTCAGAAGCTCATCACCCTTTTGTCTTAGCATGATTTCCTCCTTTCTCCCCCACCTACAGCCTCCTTTAACCCAGCACAGGTCTCCTTCCTCCATTTCATGTGTAGTTAACACCATCTTGGGCCTCTGAGGCTGCAAGAGCAGAGCAAGGCTGCCTGGGGAAACATGCCATTGGGGTGAGGAAGACTTTGTGACTGGTTTTCGTGAAGATCTGGCACTAGAAAGCAGGAGTAGATGGAAATGGACATTCGTCACTTGCTGTGCTGGACCATTTGGTCACTGATTCAGGATGCAGGAATTCTTCCCAAGATTGCAGCTGACACATCCCACCCAGAAAGCTCTGACTTTGCAAGGGATTATTTCAGGATGAAGATGAACTGTTGTTTCGCTCTGTAAGTCTGGTGAGAGCAGTATGACCCAGTGTTTTTCACCCACTCTCCTCCTGTTTTCATCCGTCAGAGAAAGCAAACATCAGCTCTCTGAGGCCAGACAACTTCCACTCAGGTTTCACCACCAACTAATTATGAGAAAGGGGTAGGAAATAGAAACCAGCCTGGGATCATACCAGACGTAGGAAAACTCTCACGTTCATCTTCTGTGGTTAAGCTGCTTATTACAAGCTGAACAAGAAAGATGATTAAAGATAGTTGTTATTGCAGTTTAGAGCCAACAGAGACAGCTTGTACTGGGAAGCACAACACATTGTGCCTGAGAAAGCCCACTGGAAGCATTAGATTACATTTGCTCGGAAAAGTATCAGGCTGAACGACGGAAAGACTCAAATCTTTGGGCCACCGAACAGCATCAAAACAAAGAGAAAGCGGAATGTCATTTGAAATGGGGAAGATTAGGCAGAGAGATAGGGAGTGTGGCTGCACTCAGGTAAGTCTTTTAGATCCTGCTAAAACAGTGCTGCTGTAGGAGATGAAGCAAGGGGCTGCAGCAGTGTAGTATAACATTTAGAATAACAAAAATTACTAGCTACCTGCTCCCTCGCTTTTGATGAGCAAGGCCAGCATCTGCATCCCACATTCAGGTCTCGCAAGCTTACTGGGGTGGCCATGACTGCATCTGCTCTTCGGGACAGGGTCAAGCTTACACAAAAGATGCCAACAGTGAACTCGAGTGTGCCACAAAAGAAATCCTTCTGGCTCTTTTTTACATGTGGAGATGAAGTGGCTTGCATTGGATCTCACCACAAAGCTTTAGTAGGGCTGAGGACAAAAACTGCTCTTTTTCCAACCATTCTCCCTCACCTGTATCATGCTGATAAAGTCTTTGTCCTCATTTTCTCTCTCTGCAGTAAACCATATACCAACTGAGCACAGATCTACCTGAATCTGCAGCTTGTAAAGACACATAACAGTTATTGCATCTAATAATGTACAAAAATACATGCACTGATCCTGTTAATGTACCAAACTCACCTTGGGGCAGCAGGAAAGTCTTCTCAAAGCCTTCTCCAGTCTTAACATCTATGATTTCCACACTTATTCCTTAAGGCAAAAGCTGGGATGCAGCTGAACAGCTTTTCTTAATCTAGTGGGACAAAGATGCAACACCAATAGCAAGGTCAGGCACTGAAGACAGCAGGCAAACACAAGCATTGCTGACCTGCACACAGCATACACATCTTCCTTCCTGCATCAGCTTTTTCTAATTTTACAAATGACATTTTATTAAAGGGAGATTTTATTTCAGATTTTACTAGAACCAGCTCCTCCACTTGTTCTACCTTTTGCATTAGGTATCATGATGCTGAGAGCAGAAGAGGATGTGGTTCTGTGATAGGTCATAAGTTTCCCAGCCAGTTTGGGAGGGAGGTTGTGTTCATACAAATTTTTAAGAAAGTAGGCTGCTCAGCAGAGAGGGAGAAATGCTCTTGCTGAAGGAAGGGCAATACTTGGCTACAGTCAAGTTAATCTAGACAGAAAACAAGAAGTTCTGTGCCAGGGCAGACTGAAGCTGCTCTGCAAATTCTCAGTGCCAAGATCACAGAATCACAGAATGTTAGGGATTGGAAGGAACCTCAAGGCATCATCTAGTCCAGTCCCCCAAGATAGTCAAGGCAATTGCACCAATACAAGACACAAGCTGGCACAGCTACTCCTGCATTTCCTACTGTCTCCATCCTACAATAGCTTGCTTTGCTAATAAGCCATAAGTAGAAGAGACACAATGCTTGCTGCAGCCCCCATAAGGAGGAGACATCCAGAACTCTGCATTATTGCAGGAGTCCTCAGCAGCCCATAAATAGAGCACTTGTGTTAAGAGCCAGCCCATTCCTCCCACTTAAGCCGCCAGCAGCTGCCCTCTCCTACCCATGGCAAGAGCACTGCGGAAAAAAGGACCTTGCCCCTTCAGAGCTGGGGTCTTATTTCAGCTATTAGTGGTAAGGCCTTGGTGACTGGAAAGGAGGAGCAGAGAACAAAACAACAGTGAGAGCTTTATGAAAGTAAAGCAGCAGGAAACCTTCAGTAATGGTCCCCAGGAAATTTACTTGGGGTTTGAGCCAAGCAGCAGGGGCTGGGAGGAGGAGAAACAGCAAGCTCAATAAGAAGTCCAGCTCAACTCTGAAAGCAGAGGGGTTCTCCACAGTCCAGGACTCCTCTTGAACCATATAGAGGAGCACATCTTTAGTACTGACATCGCTTTGTTACAATCAGAGTTAAAAAGCGACAGTACTATATCATTAAGCTACGTGAAAACACAGGTTAAGGTCCTGAAGACTGGATGTCCCACATGAAACAAGGAAACAGAGGAAAACCAATTATCCCATCAATTATCCCATTTCATTTCTTGAAACTGGAGGTAAACCGAGGCACAGAGCAGTTCCCAGGATAGGCATCCGTGTGCACAGCTCAAGTCAGGGATGCTAGAGAAAGCAGACATGCATTTCATGCCTCAAAATCTCTAGGGAATCAGTCTGAAGAGAGGAATATTGCTTTCAGTGACTGCATTTTTAAAATACATTGGGTGTTTTATTATATTTCAGAAATCAGAGCACATGTGTTCTTGTGTTGTACAGACTTGGCCCCTGTCAAGTCTCCAGCTTCTGTCCGGAAATAAAACAATGGGAAAAATCTGTATTCCTCTCTGGAAACGTTCACACAAACAGCAGCACAACTTTAATTAATATAATTAGCATTCATAATATACTTCTGTTCTTACAGCTGTGACAACACAGACACCTCGAACTATACTGCTGCCTCTCCAGTGTGAGCTGGGACATTTTGTCCTTTTAGCATGTTAAGTAACTGTCTCAAAGTCCTGCCTTATGGGTTTTCCATGGGAAACTCAGGACAATGGATGATTCGATGTTTCACAAGATCCTCTGGCTCCCCATCCCAACTTTAGAAACAGCCTACTTAGATCCAGTCCTGACCACTCTGCTGAGAAGCCCCAAGTCACTTCCAGCTCTCGGAAGTGGACGAGCAGGTGCCATAGTCTGTGTCCCTGGAGAAGGCAGCAAGAAACCCTGAGCTGGGCTTCCAACTGGGACAACTGAGGTGTGCTGTCAGGCAGGTTCATGAATTGCCAGACAGATCAGCAGGGAGAGACTTCCATCACACATGGAGGAGAGAAATTGATTTTTATGAGCAAGCTAGATACAAGGTGGTGTTATTTTCCACTTCCCCTTTGCAAAATGCTTTGCCATGGTCTGTGGTTTGTTCAGTCTGGGGCTGAACTCGATACTTAACACACCTGAGGTAAGTAGGTTTTTCTGGAGGTGGGGGCTTTAAATACATTTGTTTTGGAGACAGAGACAAAAAGGGACAGGGAATGGATAAGAAGTGATGTGGGGAGATTGGAGGGAGAGGCATCCCCCAGACCTTCCCTTCTCAGCCCTTTGTTACCGGTGGGCTCACAACTGTGCCCTTTGTGCTGCAATATGCAGCTTTGGGACTGGTGGTACTTCTGGAATAAATCCTGAGAAGGGACCAAGGATGCAGATTAAAAGACAACATGGATATGCACCCGATGGGCAAGAATCAAATAGATCTATTATCCCTGTAAAGTACACAGACACACAGCAGCAATCACTAACTGCAGTCAAGTGCATTATCTCCTCATGTGCTCTTCTCCTGCAGACTTAATAATTCCTCTCATCTTACACCTTAAAAGATTCGATAGCTGGGAGATGTAACGGGTGAGATCTCACACCACAAGACATCTTTAGTCTAACTACATCTACTCAAGGCTGTTTATTTTTCTCCAATACAAAGCAGAAACATTTAAAACCTTGATGTACAGTTATGAGAGCAAATGAACCAAGAGAGCCTAGCAAATCTGACAGTTACCCTCTTCTCCATGCTTCTTGCCTAATTCATGACTGCTGATGTTATGTGACAATTCTCCCCCTCATTAGCAATTACTTATTATAACTCCAGGCCATGCACAACCTCCACATCGATGCCCTGTGAGATCCTGACTGTTTCCTTTCCCAAGGGGGCAAATACACCTCTCAACAGCCTCACTATTCCACAGACCAGACCTTTTTCCTTATCCTCTCACTCTTTTTTGTTGTTAAGAAAGAAAGTGAAATTAAGATGAGATTGTTTCTACCAAGAGATGGTGGCAGCAGCTCTGGAGCTCTTGTGAATTACAAAAAGTCAAAGAGGATAAGCCTGCTGAGTGGAAAGAGGGAGATATCACTTGGTGTCATCGGAGGACCTCCTGGGAAGAGCTGAACCCTGAATGTCCCAAAAATTAGGAGTGTAAATTGATATGTGCTCCTTCGCTTCACAGAATCTGTGCGTCATACGAGGCAGGGGTAGCTGTTACCACAGCAACTAATCTAATCTTTATTTTAATTTTCCGTGTAGTCAGATCACAACAGATAGGAAATAGCTATGCTCAGAATTAGAGCAATTGTATGTGCAAACACACGCACAGAAAACATACGTAATTGCATACGTGGCTGTACTTAAGCATTAAAAAAAAAAAAAGTTTTTATATGGGGAATACACTTTTTAAGGAAATAGAACCACATTGGAATCGATTTGAAAGACACATGAAACAGAGATAGCTCTGTGTGCAGTCAGCGTGTTGAGTGTAACTGAAACCACACCATCCTAGAGGAAAGGACAGTGTACAACTCGTGCACATCACATTTGGAGAAGTACCATATTCCATCCCAAAGTGCCTGTCAGCTCATTCTCCCTCCTGTGAAAGCTTCTTCTGGAGAAGAAACACAGGGACCTACCAGCCATGTCCTAATACAAAAGCCCCAATATCATCCCAAAAAATATAGTCCAGTCAACAATATACCCTCAACACAGTAACATCACCATCCCAAAGTCATACATCTCAGGAAGGGAAATGCTTGAGATCTTCCTTTCTTGACTCACCACATGGCTTGCAACCATTGTTGCCCATCCTCAGGGCAGGGAGCCCAACAGAAAGTGCAAACAGTCCAACATCAGGAATCCTGAGTTTGGAAACCCTCAAATTCCAGGTGTCAAAATGCTTGAAGCTCTGAGCAGGGAAGTGTGAGGTGCCTGAGGGACAAAATCCCTCACAGATGAATATCTGGTACACCAGCTCACTGAATGCTAAACAGCAGACACAGACAGAAGAAAAAACCTTAAGCATGTCCCCAGGGATTCAGGTACCTGGGTGGTCACCAGTCATCACCACAGTCTTCCAAATATGACAAGGCAGATCTTCTCCCACTCTGAACTGGGACAGTTCTCATGACATCATCAAGAAAGCTAAACTGGATTACATCAACTTTGTTTCTTCAAAGGATCCTATCACCAAGGGGTTTTTCTTGTTTAATTTTACCTGGTGAGCAAGATTTTCTGTGAAGAGGTCACAGCCAGAACACCAAACTCTGACACTGCTGCTATCAATGCAAACCCAGAAGAGAGCTTGCAAACTTACAACTTAAGAAGACAGCACACAGCAAAACTCATCACCTACAGGGCCCACCCTGAAACATCCTGAAGCAAGATGAACAGGTTCCCTAAAAGTGAAGTTCTCCTTCGAAGTAGTGACTTAATTTGGGCAGATGAGATATGTGTTTAGAGAGAGATGGATGTTTGTGCCTGGAACAAGAACAAGCAGAGGAAGCAGCTTAATAAATTATATGGTTTTTAGGAATTTTTAGCAATGTAATGCAGCAGTAAGAGGGAAACAAAGATGGAAGAGCAACAGACAATGAAAACCAGTTCAGCTTCAACCAAATACAATGGGATCACACCAGGGCATCGAAGTGGGCAAAGTCAGGCCATCAACTTTACGAGCAGAAGGCCTAAACCCAGAGTGGGGCTGAGCATAGCCCATCCCAGTAGATTTTAATCACATGCCACCAAGACAGATCCCTCTTCATCCATCTGCTCCTGGGAACCCTCCCATCACCTCTGACTGCAAAAACAGCAGCTGCAATTAATAATGTGCCGACACTCTCAATTGCTCATCTTGGCAGCCATCTGGCTTCATATCACATATATCCCTGCTATGCAAAACAAAAGGGTATTTTATCTCCTGCCACCAGGAGCTGAAGGATGGACTAAGAAACAAGCAAG
The DNA here is from genome assembly GCF_000700745.2 of Antrostomus carolinensis. NCBI lineage: Eukaryota > Metazoa > Chordata > Aves > Caprimulgiformes > Caprimulgidae > Antrostomus > Antrostomus carolinensis. The sequence goes on along the minus strand of NW_010299909.1, from coordinate 4,216 downwards.
ACCAATATGAAACAAGAAGATAGATTACAAACAAGCAAGAGGCAGAGAGGAGGGCGCTCAGTGATAAATCGATGCAAAAGAAAGAGGAGCCACCTTTCAGAAGCAAGAATTGAGAGTTTGCATTCCCTGAGGACCAGTTTTGAGCAATACTCCATGAGACCTCAGTCATTCATTTTGTCTGTTTTCCTTTGTTTTTCTATCATCACCATTTTTGTTCATCTCTATTTCCCTTTGCCAGGCTTTGAGTGCAAACAAACATAGCAAGTCAGATCTTTACCTGCTCTAATTTGGTGCAGTTCCCTGTATGTCCATATAGCGAGGTCAATTTAATTCAGTCTTGTGTCTTCAAAGGATCCTTTAATAGCAATTACAGGCCAGATGAGTGGGATTTTAATTTCCAATTAAACCAGCTTAGCTCAATTCAGAAGTACCAGATTTTGCCCAGCTCTGCCATTTAGCTCAGTGTTCTGCATTCTATGTAAATGCTGGGAATACAACAGGAAAGAAATTAGAAAACACACTTCCTGGGGTCAGGAAGATCTCTTGAAGCCGTGTTTGTACAGCACCTAGCATAATAGGGACCTTTGCCATGTGCAAGGTTTTTAGATATACATTTTTTAAGTCAGTATTTGAGACAAGGGTCCCTATTGCACTAACCATCCCATCCCACATCCCTTGCTGAGAACTTGGACCCAAGACCTAAGATGAGTATCTTCCCTGCAGTGGAGAAAACATCACACAGTTAAGACAATGATGTTGAACTCAGATGCAGCACTTGGTGTAATTTTATTTCAGCTGCAGAATTTCACTGGACAGGGATTCAGGATGAGGGTTCTGGTCTCAGCCAAGCTGCTGGCTTGCGGGAGGACCTGTCTGAGCCACATCAAGCTTCTCAAGTCTCTGTTTCCTCATCCCTGAAACATGAACAACATTGATATCTCAGGATGAAAAGCTCTATCACATTTTCTCAACTCTTGGCTGCTCCATTCATGAACAGAAATCTTTGCTTCAAAAACTAAATGTTGATATTGTTTGCCCTTTCCCCACTACTAAACTGCTGCTTAACGAGAAAATAGCTATTCCTTAAGCACATGTGTTAACAACTAGACTGTTATTAGATATCCAGCCAGTTCTCAAAGGGATTCCATGTCAAATCCTTATGAGATAGAAGCCTTTTGGACATCCTGACCAGCATCTTGGTAGGTGCATGTCTTTGGTAGGAGATAATGGTCTATTCTCAAGCTTTTGTTTCTGTTGGGCTTTGCCAGCTCCCATGTTCTATTGCAACAGGACACAGTGCTAACGCTTCCACTTCTGCCTAGGGTGATAAAAGCTTTCAGCATGGATCTAATACAAGACCAAAGAGCATTTGCTACTGACGTGATGTTCAGGTACTATTCTTTGGCAGTACTTCAGCTACATATTTAGCACCTACCACCAAAATGAGATTCATACTGAGTTTATGGACCTGCTCTCAGAGCATCATTTAGGACAACGTGAAACAGGTCCAGAACATGATCTGACCTTCCTTACCTTGTGCATGTGGGGACATACTACTCTATCTAGGTTCTTGCTTCTCATCCAGCTTGTATTTCTGCGTGATTCCCAAGTTATGGCAGTTATTGTCCTGCAAAGGAGATGAGGGACTTTGCAAATATCCTCACTTGTTTGGAGGCCAAGTGGCATTTTTCAGGCACCCAGAGCTGCAGAACCCTGCTCTGGAAAGCAGAGGTGGGGATCCAGCAAAGAACAAATGCGGGGAGGGACAAGGATTAAACATTTGTCTGAAACATGTCAGTGTGAATCTTGACCTGAACAACCTCAAACCAATATGCTGTTTTAAGGGAGATTAAGCAATGTGCAAAAATGCATCACATATATTTATTTTTTTAAATCCCACCCGTGTCCCATGGACCATAAAACATTCAGTTAAAAAAAAATGGCAAAGAAAAAAAACCTGCTTTCTATACAAACCTTTATTCACATAAACATGGAAAGAAGTAGAGCTGCCAACAGATACACCTACACTCATCCTCTGAATTAGTGCAGCTACATCTCTTGAGCAAGTTAACGTCCGTTCTCCCATACAGCTTTCCTGCTCACAGATACTGAGAAAAAATGAGGTTGCAAAGAGATTTCTACTACCATCATTCCTTTCCATGCACTTTTGTACTGTGTTTTCCCATGCAGGGCTTGAGTTCCTTTCATTCTGTTTATTTTTTCTTCCTTGCCCACTTAAGTTAAGACAACAACATTTTGTTCTGTATTTCCACGGCTATTCCATGGTGATTTGTTAACGATGTTGGGTTTGCAGTCAAACGACTGGAAAGATAAAAAGTTGGCAAGCTGCTTCCCTCATTAAGGAACACAGCTCTCAAGTGCTCGAGTGCCAGCCTATTAGCTGAATTATTCAACAGAAGAAAAAACACATGACAAATAAAAAAACCCAAAAAGCTACAAGAGTGGGGAGGGAAGGGAAGCGTATTGACTTTGGAAAAGTTTGGCAGCATTCCTTGAAACTCAGTTTGAGATTAAACCCATCTAAGGAACTTGGGCAAGGCTGAACGGATGCACAGAAGCAGACAGAGGCTGGCATTCATAATTCAGATATTGGACTGTATTGTTGCTGTCTTGAACTGATAATGAAGAAGCCCAAAGGGGGAATATTTCCAAAACCATAATGCAAGGGATCTGTTTATGTGCAGTTTGTGAGTAACTGGTGGTTTTGGAAATCTTCCATATCCAGCCACAGGCTTTAAGCATTGAAACAATTCACCATCAGGATCCACAGTTACAGTTTTTGTGTTCTTATTGTATAATAAATACCGTGTATTTCAATAGCAGACAGCCACCCATGAGAGAGGAGAACATTGCCTCACATGCACCAATGGCAAGAAGAGTTGACATGTGGCAGCTTGTGCCCTTAACAAAGCTATGAACTGGACCAAAAACTCTGATGGGAAAGTAAGGATTGTTTGGCTTCTGTTCTCAAGTATCCTAAAAAGGAAAAGTGCTTGATTCAGGCACAAAATTAAGCAGGGTGGTCAAGACTTTGAGGATCCTCATATTGCTGTGGAACTACATGCAAGTGGGAAAAACCAGGATCTCAATCTTAACTCCTGATGGGTGTGACAAAGGACACAACTTCTGGTGAGAGATTTCATCCACCTGAGAGGTAAAAGAGTTGTTATCTTGGAAACACCTCAAGATTGTGGGCAAAAGTCCTCCATTGGAGAAGTCAGAATGCTGACTGGACTGCAGAGGAGAGCGTGGACAACTGTCCATACTCCAGAAGCACTGTGGACAGGGGAGGAGAAGAGTGTTATTTGAAGGGTTCAGAAACAGGGACTGTGTGATTTAGATATCAAGTGGTAATCAAAAGCAGAAGAAATTTGGACTTGTCAAAGCATTTTTGGCTATGCTTGGCCAAACCCTTGAAGTGACAGAAGAAACTCTACACAAAGATTTAAAAAACAAAAGAACAGAAACCCCAACAACCAAACAAAACCAGCAGCAGCAGCTGGCTATGCCAAAAATACTCAGAAATGGGGAAGAAAACAGAAAAACATCACACATGAGATCTCTACTTTTTCCTTACAGCTGTATATTTCCTGAGCTAAAGCAAAAGGCAATGAGTTTTATGAAACTTCATAAGCTACAGGGATCTGCTTATTTTAATTGTCACGCAATGTTAGGAAGATAAAACGTGAATCTGGAGATCTGGGAAGCATGTCCTTTAGCTACTGCAGGGCCTGAGAGAGCAGTGCTGCTTATGCAGCAGGTTACCACCCACTCACTCATTCGCAAGCAGGTTCGTTCTTTCATCCAGAAACAACGTACAAAGTACATTTGTATAATTTTGTGAAGAGATCAGTTGTATATGCATCTCATGTAAAAGTAACTTTGGTGCTGTTAGCCCTTGAGAGGGATCTGCACAGAAGCCAGAACTTTTATGCCATGGTTGTGCTGACAGCAGAGGATCTAACAAATGAGGAGAAAGTAGCAACAGTGGAATTCATTAAGCAATTAAATTATTTCAGTTGATGACCCAGGCAGAAAGAGAAGTCAAGCAGTGAGATCTGCTGATGACACTGAGCCATCACTTAGAAGAGGACCAGAATACCACAAGCATGATGCTGAGCACCCTCAGTAATGTAACAGAGATTAATTTCAATAGCAGACAGAAATGCCACTAGGGAGCAATCAGAATTTCTGC
>NW_010299908.1:0-1123 GCF_000700745.2 Antrostomus carolinensis | reverse complement strand
GACCCAAGTGCAGGACCCAGCACTTGGTCTTTTTGAACCTCACACAGTTGGTTGCCACCCATTGATCCAACCTGTCCATATCCCTCTGTAGAGCCTTCCTACCCTCAAGCAGATCAACACTCCTGCCCAGCTTGGTGTCATCCACAGATTTTCCAAGGGTGCACTTAATCCCCTCATCCAGATCATTGATAAAGATGTTAAACAGGACTGGCCCCAACACTGAGCCCTGGGGAACACCACTTGTGACTGGCCTCCAACTGGATTTAACTCCATTTACCACCACTCTTTGGGCCCAGCCATCCAGCCAGTTTCTAACCCAGCAGAGAGTATGTCTGTCCAGGCTGTTGGCAGCCAGTTTCTCAAGCAGAATGCTGTGGGAAATGGTGTCAAAGCTTTACTGAAGTCCAGGTACACTGCATCCACAGCCTTTCCCTCATCCACTAAGCGGGTCACCTTGTCATAGAAGGAGATCAGGTTAGTCAGGCAGGACTAAGTATAAGCACTCCTTGCTTCTCGAAAGCCTGGCAGGTTGAGCACACCGAGACCAACGTGCACGCCCAGGTCTGTCAAGAAAGGGCTGTCTTAGGATTCATGCTTGACTTGGGTAGTTTATGAGAAGAGGTATTCTTGGCTGTCCCACAGTTACCCTGCCTAACCTTGGGCAAGATACTTTCACAAGCTGAAATTAGAATATCAGAATATCTGGTCATGTGTTCAGAGTGCCATTAAACACTGGTTTCTGCAGGGTCTAACTGAAGTGTCTAAACAAAGCCCCAGTGCCTGGTTTGTTCCCGAGATTCTGGTGCAACACCAGCACAGAGAAGTGTCCCCAGCAGTGCTCTGCCTCCCCTGCCACTTGCTACTGACTTGAAGTGATGAAGCACAAGTGACTGATGTGATGAACCTACTGATTTCTACACTCATTTAAAATGGCAGTAAATACCTCCGTGATTGCAGCCATTCCTGAATGAAAGCAGACTACACATGTTGGTTCACAACTGAAAATGGTAACAGTAGAGGTTAATACACTTAAAACACTCCTTTTTCACCCCCACAATATGTTTAACATGTTTTTTCTAAGAGAAATTCTACTTGAAAAGAGAGAAAAAAATACTACAGACTT
>NW_010299907.1:0-18411 GCF_000700745.2 Antrostomus carolinensis | reverse complement strand
TATTATTATTATTATTATTATTATTACTTTACTCAGTTATTTATCTTTTACTAGTTAATGCAGACAGTTGTCAAGTAACAATCAGTTCTTCTAAGGACTGGGTTAGGAAGACAAGATTAATGCAATCTATTATGACATGATCCATTTTAAGAAGACTCACTTTTCCCTGCATATTAATAAATCATAGAATTATAGAATGGTTAGGATAAGAGTAGTATCTTTTACATTAGCATCTTGACATATCCTAAACCCAATGTTTGATATATACTAAAACTTTTACTGAAGACTAATAAACAAGACATTAAGGACTTGTCTTCAATGCATGTCTCTTAAATCTAATAGCCATGTAAACCTACTTTGTAATAAAAACGCTTCAATTTCATTGAACAGTACTTATCTTGCTCTAAATCACCTTTAGTATAAATACAGTATAAAATGCTGTATACTTAGTTCTAAAGGGAAATAGCTGTTATCTTATTTTACAATATATACCTGTGGCTTTCAGTGTATGAAAAGTAACATTGTGAGCAAGAATATTAAAACTAGACTAAACTTTACAGTTCCTAGTTAGAAGTGTAAAATTATAAGGCAGTTCTAAACTGTGGAAAGGTTTATTTGATTAAACTTTTGTGGTAAATAATTTTTTGCCATAATGGTATTCAGAAATTTCTGTTTAATTTCAGTATGTGTTATCAGAATGTCATAGAATGATGCATTTTGGGAAGGATCTCTGGAGATCATCTGATCAACCCCCTACTTAAAGCTGTTCTGGATATATTAGGCCTTGCCAGGCCTTGTCAGGCCCAGTTCAATCTCAGTCAGTTGAGTATCTCCAAGAATAGAGACTCTACAACCTCTCTGTGCAACTTTTCCCAGTATTCAGGTACTCTGTTGGAACAAAGATTTTCCTAACATCTTATCAAAACATCCTATGTTGCAACTTTTACTCATTAGCTTTTTGTGTATCTGGGAGAAGAGACTGATTCTGTCTTCTATATACCTTCTCAACAAGTACTTGTGGATAGCAATAAAATCTACACCAAAAGTCTTCTTCTCTTCACCAGGCTAAATAAACCCCATCCTTCTCAGCCTTTTCTGGTGTGTATGCTAACTGTTCAGGCTCACTCAGGATATTAAACTCTACCATCTCTTGATCTTTTTAGCCACATCCACTTTGTTCATGAATGACAGGATCCATCAGCCACCAGTTCTTTGCAATTTGAAAAGAACTTGTTCTAGGAAACTGTGAGGTCCAAAGCCATATGTGAGAGATTACTGCTGTGTAATACTACAATATCTTAATGCCAGTTATTATACTTGTATTACTGTACTATGTTTCTGATCAACTGTTTTCCAGACTTTAACCTTCAGACAGATTGGATGAGAGTAAAGGTGGTGTAGGGACAAAAGCTAAAATCTGAGGAAGATATCAGTTTTCTCAACAGAAAAAAAAGGGATAGGAGGAGAAAATGGAGGAAAAGAACCAAGAGAAACAAACAAACAATGATAGCTGATCAGATTGTAAAATCTAACAGATTATTCTGGAAGATATCTTTACCTTTTCAGTTTTTATATTAAAAGTACATATTCTCCTGTCATATTGATTAGTTGTTGAAAATACAAAGTCAAATCTGTCTCAGTTTAATTCATCCCCTTTATATATGTGCATTATAGTAAGTTTTCCAATCACTGATTTTCCTTCTTTCCTTCTTCTCCCGACTTCCTACCTGCCTCCTTTTTGCCCTCTCTTATTTTCTTCTTACTCTTCTCTTTCTCTTTTCAGAATATGAACAAATACCATCTGCACTTCATCAGCACAAAGTACAATGTTGAGTTCTTTTATTCATGAAATATTCTACCAATTCTGTAACAAATAAATTAGTTCACATGAGTTGGCCAGCTAAGACCACACTCTTTTTCTGAATGCATTTTTTTTTTCCCCCTGAAAAAGGAAATAACACTTTCAACCAATAATTTCTAAAACTAAGGCACACTATCATCCAAAAAAATATGTACCAAAACAAAATCATAAATGTTCTGCTGACAAGATACCTTTTCCTTAATTAGGTTCTCTATGAGGAAGTGTCAGAGAGAGGTTCTCTATTGCCCTGAAGGCATACTTAAAAGAGTTAGACATTTTATTCCCAAGGTTAACTGTAAGTTTAGTATTTTCTATTCAGCAAAGAATGGTCTGCCATACTCACTTTTGTGGTGTTCCCTTTCCAGCTCCTTCTTTGTGTTCAAAAAATTACGCTCTGCAAAAATAAGCAGTGGTAGTTACTGTAGTACTTGCATCAGAATGTCTACAGGAAATTTCTAATAATTTTACATGGTTTTAATACTTTTAAAACTAAATCAAAGTAATATACCTAAATTCTTTACAAGAATAATCTGTTTATGATTGAATTACCAAAGAGCTGACAAACCATCTAGTTGGTGGAGAATTCCCATTTTTAGTGACACGGAAGTAGTAATTCTATTGTCTATGCATCAGAAGCCTTTCATGAATATAGACCTAGATAAAGACTCAAAAATAAAATATTGGAAATTGCCTTTGCATAGTAGTCCTAGACCATCTTTGGTCTCTCTTGAGTTTTCTGCAAGAAAAATTGTTGGGTTATAATTTCCAATTTGTGAAAATTAAGACTTGTAATTACCTAGTTATTCAGTTCTAAAAATCCGAAGAAATAGTGATAATTTTGCAAGTAGGTGTCAATTCCCTGTCTGAAATACTACTGTTGAGGTTTGGAATGAATGACTGAAATAAAGATGACATGCGATGTCTATATTTTCTTGTTTCTTTATTTTGAGGTGTTTTGATTTTTTTTGTTTGTTTTTTTTTGTTTGTTTTTGGGTTTTTTTGTTTTGTTTTTTAAGTACTGAGAACTCTAGTTTCATGTAGAATGAAGCACTGGATCCACAACAAAGATTATGATGATTTCAGGATTTAAGAGGAAATATTATTAAATAGGTGTTAAATTGACCCAATTACAGTATCTACGGTAATAATTTACCATTCAAAAGTTGTGAGTCCCACTGAAGTTAGTAGCTAAAAGCAAACCCCTTTTTATTATTTGCTTTAGAACATCATTTTCAGAAATATTTTGCAGAAAGTTTTCTTTGAATCATCACAGAGAAGACACATGTCTTTTGTACTCTGTGTTCATTTTTACATTGTTTCTTAATTCTTTTTTTGTTCGTTTGTTTGTCTGTTTTGGAGGTTTTTCTCCCTCTCTTTCTCCTCTAGTCAAGTTAAGACATGTATCCCAGAAGATTTTAGTCTTAGTCTGTAACTACCAGTCTCTGTCTTTAGTGAGTTCTAACCTATTTCTCTGTGTAAAATACCTCTTTAGCATTTTATATAGATTCCAAAAGCCAACTCAAAAAGCAATGTTGCCTAAGTTCTTATCAGTTTTGAAGTAGAAACAAATTATTTTTCATTCTATATACACATAATTTTGACCACAATTTTGGCGTTTTTTTAATTAATATGAAAAAAAAAGAAGATATGCAATATTGTCCCTTTTTCCAGAATTAATTGGCTGCCTAAATGATATTCCTTCAAAAAATTACTAAGAGAATAAGACTGAGGATTTTGTTTAGTGAAGGCATGTTAAGTAGTCTGTAAGAAAGCATGGTATTTGTTATAGTAGCTCCTTCCTTTGCAGTCAATGGGTTAGTTGTGACAGATTGTGTAAACTATTCTAGACCATGGAAGACTTTCTTTAAATGATTTATTCATTACTTTATCTTTGATTTTTGAATATGGTTTCCATATTTAATATACAGGAGGGTGCTGTCAAAGGAATAATAACAGCCGCTTTACTGAAGTATGTATAATTAGGACTCTCTGCTCTGATTGATAATAATAAATCTTTTACCAAACTTCCAAGTATTTGTTTCCTGTTAGGTTACTGCACTAACCTTAATTTTCAGATGGTATTTATTTATCTGCTTGATGCAGCCCTTTGCCTGCATTTGTTGCTTTGATATTTACCCAGAGTCTTCAGAGAGTGAAAGGGGATTTTGCATTTCAAAGGAGCTTAACACTGCTATGTTTACACTATTATTAAAAAGGTGTGGCCTACATGGAGGTCAACAGCTTCTCAAAGGAAACGTGATACCTAGTATTTTCTCTTACCAGGTCAGAGGTAAGAGCATTGCTTTCTTAGAAGTGACTCAGGAAAGGTTTTCGGTTCATTGCAAAGCAGGAATATTTTGCTGCTTTGAATCAATTTGCTTAGTAGTGTCTTGCCTCTGTATAACGTTCAGCCACTCTGACTCCAATCATCATTTAAATGATGTTGCTTTCCTATAGAGGAGGTCTATTTTTTAAAGTTTATTCCTTTGGGAATTCAAGTTTAAATTTTATAAAGGCAAATGTTCCTAATACTGCAATTTGTGAGCAGTTTTTTCCGCTGAACTTTTAAAAAGTATGTTCACAGTAAATGTTGTGTGTGCAAGTGTATTACTTCTTGTAGTGTGTTTATAGTGCACACAAGGCAAAATTTGATTTCATTGATATGCTGGAGAGACATTCAGTGAAAACATAGCTCTTATCTTGGAGTTCCATGGGCAGGGCTCATTTTGCACTGCATTTGTGACCAGCTGTACTGAAGAGTAATGTCTTCATTTGTGGGTGGATTAAGTAATTAAGTAATCAGTTAAAAAAATGCTGTTTTCTAGATTTGAAAAAGAAGATATTTTCCCTGAATGTTAATGCGGTTTACAGGCTCTGAGATAGACTATAAACTCTATTTTTCAGTTGCAAATCTCAAAAAAAACCCAACTGCAGAATCTGCAAATGCAATAGAATATTTTCAAGACAATGTCTAAACATTTAATCTCAGTTGCTACAATAATTTCTCAATATGAGGGCCTTAATAAGGGGTTCTAAAAGTAAGATGAGTCAAAACAAGTCCCAGATATCCTGAGTCATAAATATATTAATAAAGATTTACTAGAAATACAGCAACATGAAGTATCACAACTGAGTTCAATAAATGTTGGCTTAAAAGAATTTGAAAATCTGTTATTTGGCAGTGATGATAAAATTCTAGCTAGCTTACTAAAATTTAGTTTGATCCTACTTTATGTGGAGCAAGCCTAATGAAATTAAGGTAAGCAATACATCACAGAAAAGCAAAATGGCTATATTGTGGCAGTATTTTAAGCTTTAAACAAAGCTCAGTGTATTGATATCAGATGCATCCTATTTAATCTTTAAACATGTCTTCAACAGAAGGCTGGAGTCTTTGTAGGCTGAAGAATTAATATCTTAATATATGAAGAATTAATATCCTACAATACCACAGTGCACAAAACATAGAAGATATATACCCATGACTGAAGTTTTAAAACAATAGGAAGACTGACTATTTCCCAAGTTAATACCAGAACTTCAAAGTTTAGCTAGTGTCACATAAATAATTGCATGTGATTATTAATGTCAGACTCATACCTCATCTCAATGCTTAGGTTTAAATAGCTCCAGATGAACTTTGGGCAAAACAGATGAATGCTAGAATCTGACTAAATAACTCATCTGTACTTATGATTTACGATACTAAATCTAAGACCTCAGAAATGAAAAGCCAGTTGCGTCATCTGTTCTAACACAATCTGGTCACATTTTGATTTACAGTTAATTGTTCTACAGAGTTGGTTTTTTGTTGATTTTTTTCACAGCATTTTTCATAAAAACACTTCAAAAGAATATTTTTTTTTTTTTTACTCTACCATATCTTCCATTCTTTGCAGCATATAAGCCCCCTTCTCTCTTATAATTTTGTAAATGCAAACCAGAAAAGGTAGAGTCAAATTCCTTCTGATAAACATGCCTCTGGCTTTGGATGTTTTTTGGTTCTTTTTTTTGTTTTAATTATATAAGACAAACATAAAGTGTATTCCAGAGAAATATAAGCACAAAATAAGGCTACTTATTTTTAGGCAGATTTAACATACGTTCTTGCTATCTTGCTATTTGCATATTGAGTTGTTTGCATCTGTCCTGTTCTATTCATTACAAACAAATATTTTTCCAAGAGCTGAGTATTTCTAACTCCCCAAGTATTCGACAAACTCTGTGTTTCCTCTTCTGAAACTACATAGGTCAAATGTTATCAGCCAAATTGTAACAGTTTCTTGGCTCACTCTGTATTCATTTAAGTTGCAATTTTTTATTTTTTTTTTTATCTATGACTGAGTTTCTTCAACACAGTGATAGATCTTTATAGAAAAACAGGATTTGTAAGCAACAGCAAGAGTGTGTTGATGGCTGGTTATTATTTTGCACAGAGGACTAGACAGCAATCGTTAATCACTGTCCCTGACAGTATATACATAACCATCTGAGAATCTGTTTTTTGTCACAAAAATATTTATATTCATTCATAATGAATATTATACCTCCTTCCCTCAAAGTTTTTGACCTTCTGAGAATTTATTTTTTTCAAATTTAGGTTACCATTTGAATATTTTTCCCCTCTATGGTTTTACACATTTTCAGCATTTAACTCAGTTCCTAGTTTTATACATTTACATTCAGAAAATCCTATTAATTTGTTGACAACTGAATCATTCAAATGATGGCTATAGGACTTCATTTCTGTCTTCTAATTTTCTTCAAAACCATATTTTCTAGGCAGTCTTTGTTTCTGCTTTATTTAATCACAAGTCTAAAGATTCAAAGAGACTTTTTATTAATATCTTTTTTGGTTGTGTTGTTGTGGAATTGAAACATATTCATTTACATTAATTTATCATTAATTTAATCTTCTGTTTTCTATCACTACATATTTTCAAAGTTTCCAGAAGGCCAAAGAAAATGCATTTTTTAACATGATACTTGAGTGCAGAGATAACTACAAAATTATTCTCAAAGGTTGTCCTTATATAACTCAAGGAAAAATTAAAGACCTGTGCTTTCTAGCACCAATGACTTTGTGAATCTAAATATCTTTCCAATCATAACATCAAAGTTTTGTAAGGTTAGTTTTTGAGAGCTTTGGAGAGTCTTTAATAAACATCCTGTAGCTTCATAAGAGTGAATTCTACTATAACGTACATTGTTTAATACTTCAGCTAACAGAGGCAGGCCCAAGAGGCAAAATTTTTTACAGAAATGGAGGCAGAAATTCTTCTGAGGACAGAGTTTGTGTGCTCAGCAATGATGGGCATGTGCCATGGTGCAGTGTCCCTGACAGCCTCCAGGTAAATCAGAAACTCCCGTGGGAGAGTGTAGTTCTGCAGTGACCACTATGACCTCTCACTGGGACCACAAGCAATGATCTCAGCACTTGCAGGAGGCATGCACTGGTAGATGATCTGCAGCATGAGTAATAACATTGTGAGAGGAGGTCAGTGGACTACACTACATCAGGGACAAAGAAAAGGAAATGGACCTAATGTCTCACTGCACTACAAGAGCCTGAACCTCCAGCTTCACCAAGGGGGAGTAGGCAGCACCTGTGCTTGTAAGGCTGGGGAAGGAGATGACCAGGCTGTAAAGGATGTGAACGTGAGAACTCTGGCACTAGGATGATTGCTCCTGCTCTACATGCATCTATGAACTTCAGAGAACGTTCAGAGTGCCAGTACAGGGCACTTCTGCTCAATGAAGCCTCCAAGTTGTCTGTGCCTGGGACCTGTGGCAACACTGGCAGGATAGGACAAAAAAAAATGATGGTGAGATACTCCCTGCTGCAGGGATGGAGTTTGCTCTGCTGACTCAGCCTGCTAGCAGGAGGCATTGGCTACATGTTTTTGACCCAGAACATCATATATAGGCTAACAAGGTTTGGCTGTCTTGTCAGTTGGACAGACTATTATTCCACAATTCTCCTCCATGTAGGCACTAGCAATTTGGCCAGGAGATTAGGAGCTCATAAGGAGTGACCACACAGGTAATGAGGATGAAGGGCTTGGTGCCTGGTTTCTCCTTGGTTGTGCTAGTGAGTTGGAAGTGCTTGGGGAGGAGTGGATGGATCCTGGGTGTCAAAAGCTGGATGCATATTTGGTGTTGGCCACAGAGTTTTAATATTTATGACCATATGACCTCTTTTGAAGATTGCTTGGAAAAGAAAGGACCACCTGACAAAGCAGGGAAAAACATCTTGGTAATCAGGCTGGCCAACTTCAAGAAGAGAGCATTAAGAAATGAACAAGGGAGGGAGAGAATGGTCAACAGTCCAATGAGGAATTAGTGGACTGATTTGTCAGGCAAAGTGTGAGGGCTGATATAAACACTAAGGGTGTTTTATTCAATGGTTGGAGTGCTACCCTAGAGAGATGCAGGCTCAGGACAGAATATGAAGGTAAGAAAGGAGAGTTGGCCTTCATGTAGCAGGGCAGCGGGATTTATAGAGCTCTTTCTTTGCTTGGATGATGGGCCAGCCAAATTAATGTCCAGACCATAGTGGAAAACACTGTGTTAGGTGTCTGCTACAAACTTGATGAGGAAGAACAAATATATGAGGCATTTTTTAGACAACTGGAAGAAGCCTCATACTCATATGCCCTTGTCCTCTTGAGAGAATTGACCCACTCCAATGTGTGCTGGAGGGACTACACAACAGGGCACAAGTAATCCAGGAGGTTTGTGAAGTGCATTGCCAACAGCTTCTTGACACAGATAATCAAGGAACCAGTAAGAGGAGATGAACTGCTGGACCTGGCAGAAAATTGGAAGAAAAAAAAGGTCCCTCCTGTCTTGATGAAAGCAAACAGGATTATCCAGGGAACTACAGGCCAGTTAGCCTCACCATGGTCCATGAGAGTTCTTTCAGAAAATTGCTTACTTCTGCTCTATTTTTTTTTAATGGCATAATATAATTTTAATTTGTGTTAAACCTGTATAGTTCAACCTATAAAATTTTAAAATCATGTTGAATGGTTTGAACAGAAGACATTTCAAAATATTCTTGAAAAATATTCTTGAATGAGTTTAACATCTTCTTGATAAGAAATAAAAAACCCTGGAAATTTATATGTGCATGTAAGCTATATGATTTTGTTTTCTTTCATTTGGTTCCAAATTCATCTGTATATTACATAAGGAATAACAGAGTGATGTTAAGCTATTGGGTTTTTTTCTTTGGTATTATCTTAAACTTGGAATACTAAGAATTTCTTAGCTAGTAAGATCAGTAAATGTCAAGCAACAGAAAAAAGTAACAAGTCTCTCGGGAAATCACAAAAAAATAGAGCACCTGTATTAGTCCTTTGTGTTCACAAAACTGTGATTTGCTCTCTGCTCCCACTGAGTGAAATATTCGTATTGACTCACAGGTCAAGTATCTATTAAAATAGTGATAAATCAATCACCATGTTCGCCCTCATCCACAGAAGTACAGGAGCTCAGAAGTAATGACAGCTTAGTTAGCTTTTCTGTCTCACATAATGAGACAAAAAACTTGGGTAGTTAATGAAGGAGCTGTATATTTGAACACCTCAATAAAATGTTAGTGAGTCAGTTGACACAAATCAAAGCGTGAATCGAAGAAACTGCAGGTGGGCTGAAGTGCACAGGCTCTGTCAAAACTCATCATATTTGAAAGTCAAAAACAAGAGTTCTTCAATTAGGAAAAAATATATCTTTTTCTCTTTTCCTCCATTTTATGACATTTTCCTATACAGCAAGGAAAAACTATGTAGACTGACTGCATTTTAGACATTGAAGTACAATCATATTTTTATCTTTAGTTTATATTAACAGTTATTAACTCTATCCCACTACCTTTTTATTGCAATAATTCTCTGAAATTCTTTTCTTTACATTTTCTTTGAGGGATAGTTCTTTCCTGAATTGGCAGATTTTGCCAGCCCTCTTGCATTTCTTCAATAGACACAAAATGAACAATGCCTCTTGCAAGATTGGGGATGGGATTTGTCAGTGTAATTATTCCACATTTCAGAGGAAATGAAGTGTTCATATAAGATGGTCACTCTATTTTGTGAAGAAAAAGGCCCTGATGAGTTTATTTCATCTATGTTTTCAGAGTGCATCTTTAAGTTATCTATATTCAGGGTAGTGAAACACTGGAACATGTTTCACAGAGACGTGGTAAGAAACCCCATCCCTGGAAACATTTGACATCAGGTTGGATGGGCCCTAAGAAGCCTGATCTAGTTGAAGATGTCCCTGATCACTGCAGGGGAGTTACACTAGATAATGTTTAAAGGGCTCTTCCATCCCAAACCATGCTATGATGTTATGATTCTATATTGCAGGCATTTCTTCCAGTAAATTCAGTGGGAATAAATATTTGATCTCTGGTGTTTCACTCTCAATTTCCAAAAATTACTCTGTCCGTTTGAGACTACCCCTCAAGGAAGGTCTTTTCACATCTCTCTGTGGGATAATAACAGACTTCACTAAAAGCAGTATATGGATTTAGGACTCTCCTAAATAATTTAGAGCTGTCACTCACTAAATCCTCCATTAGAGCTTGCTGTAAAAATCTGTGAAGAACTGGAGGAAGCAAGCTCAATTTCTCTGTTTAATGCAGTCCCTGAAATAAACAGCCATCTCTCTTCTGTTTCACACACTAAACCATGAGGGAGAACTCCATCATCTGCTCATGTTGTACACTTTCAAAGGCATTCCAGAACAAATACTGTCACTATAGTGCTGTCAGTTGAATATTTATTAGAGGGAATGAAATTCCTCACATCATAAGGAAATTAAGGAAATTCAGTCCTCTGATTGCTCTTTTACCATGTAATCTGGCTGCTCTATAGTGAGCCTAAGGATTAGGAAACTGCAGACAACACTAGTATCATTTGACTTCCTTTGAATTAGAGGTTTCTAAAATTCACAAATGGGATAATTTTAAAAGTATGAATCAAATATTCTGATTTTCTGCATTTATTATTTTCATTGACTAATAGAAAAACTCAATCCAGTCGTTTTAATGATAGAGTGGTATTCATCAGCATTTAAAACATTCTGTCCAGCAATCACTCCTGTGACACCATGGTCTGCCTCCATGGACCAGCTCACTTAGCCTCTAAAAGAGCATTTAGTAGTAGTCAGGATCAGCTTTATTTCATTTAAATTGGATTATGCGAGCTTTAATGTCTTAAATTAGAGTTTTTTCTGATTTTTTAAATTAAATCTTGTTATGCAATTTTCTTCCCCATTTTGAAACACACAGGAACATTTTTTGTATCAAATTGGCTTCATTTTTGTCCTGTAGAGATTTCATCAGTTTTTTGTCTAACATGGAACAAGCACATGTTTTGGCAACTGGAGATTCTTTGTAAAGACACACTTGTGAATATAAACATATTTTGGCATTTGACAATAATTAGCATAGAATAAATAAAATCCAGAAATATGACTCAGGAAAAGCAAACAAGAGGGAAAAAAATGTAAAAATACCCCAACTACAAACCCTCTCTCTGCCATTCTCCCACAAACACATCTTGAGAGCATTAGTAGATAAACTAGAAAATTCATCATGCGTACCATTCAGTCATCATACAATGCATTGCCCTCACAAAATTTTACATGTTTTATAGTGTGATGTCTTTTTTTCATATTGTCATTATGTAATTGCACAATGCATAAAATGAAATGAAAACAGGACATTGTTACATCAGCTACAGATTCTAAGTGTGATTGTTTTCTCTGCATTTCCTTTATATTAGGCTTTTGCTTTTCTGGTATCATTTACTGAAAATACATGGTTGAATTTACTCCTTCAAAATTTCAAGAACATACTAAATCCAAAATGCAAATTCAATGCCATAAAAATAATGGTATCCCACTCTTTCATAGTCATTAATATATACTGGAATTGGAGTCCTGTTTTTATTTTGGTGAAAAGTATACTATAAATATAATGAAAATTAACACATTTAGACTATATTAATAATGCATATGCCACTCACCATCTCTACAACCTCTCAAACAAAAAGTAGTGCTGAAAGTAGGACTACTCCTGACAATAGTCAAGGAGTAGGACTAAGAAGTAGTCTTCCATGCCTCTCCTAGAAGACAGTTCTTGTTTTCTTACCACTGTTTTTATTTAAACAGATAAACAGACACAGTTCTTCTGGCATTTCAACAGAGTGATCTCACATTTCCCAAGGGTTGTGGATTTTTTATCCATTTGCTGTGGTCATAGCTCCCTTATTAATCCAGATAACTTGACCACATTTAATTTTTCACATATCTCATTCCTTGAAAATTATATAAAGACAAGGGTGCTTCGACACAGCAGGGCAGAGGAGATACATGATAGTAAATACAGAGTTTTGGCAGTACCCAGTGAAGAGCTAAGTTGCTTCTCATTGATGCAAGTTATCTAGCCTGAAATTCTCTTTTTACATGGTTTACTCAAATGTTTTGGTTTATTTTGTTGTTGTTATTTTTTTCCTATTTTTTACTACTTAGTAAACAAATGTATTTTATTTACGCATGGGTTCTTAATTACAGCATGCACTATAAACTACTTTGATATGAGTAGAATGTTGATTGTATATATTTTTCTTCCTTTGTATTTTTGTAAGAACATAATGGAAGCTTCTTCTTCCTTTTTCCCACTCCTAAACTTAACAAGATTTATCTCAGAGGCCTTCAGAAACTTCTGATTCACCTTGTACATTGCAGAGGAAGTCTTGGTTTTTGTTTTGGAGTGTTGTACCCTTAAACAGTGGAAACTTCAGTACAAATTTCAAGCCAACAGCTGGAAGACACAAGATTATGGATTATAAACTTCTTAATATTTGAGTTTTGCCAATCTGTACAAAGGCATTCCACTTCATACTCAAGTGAGAGTTTTGTGTCTCTGCATTGTAATTTAAGAAACATGGGTGTTCAGAGTGGGACATAAACAGTGTGTATTTCAGCAGCTTCCATGAACTAAACAGGCGAGTCAGGAGAAAAGCATGTATGAGTTTAAGAGTTTAAATGCAGCCTACAGTGAGTTTGGCAATCTATATGCAGTCTAGATTAAGCAGATCACATGACATTCTAAAAAAAAAAAAAATACTGTGGCTTTTTTCTCCCTATCTAGATAACACCAGAAAAAAAGCAACTTAGAAGTAGTCTCTGTCCTCAGGGAGTTGTAGATTAATACTTCTCAGGAATCTTCAACTGGAGAAAAGGAGTCAACATGAGGCAGAGGGGACATGGTACACAAGGAGGCAATAAAACAATATGAGATGAGATGAAAAGTCTCTATGATTTAAATTGGCCTTTATAGAGTAGGAGAAATAAAAATATCCAATTACATTGTTTTAAGAAAAAGAATAGATCTTCTGGAAGTAGAAATAATTTTTACTGAAGGATATTTTCAGAATATTGGCTACATTTTATGTAGCCTTTAAGAAATCAAAGTGCGTGGAATCCGATCAAGAACTATAGAATTATCTAATAAGGTTTTCTCAAAAAAAGAAAAAAAAAAGAAAAAAAAAAAGAAAAATGGAAAAAGCGAAAATGCTTACTTTTTAACTTTTAAAATATTGCATGATTGATTCTGATGCAAGATCCTCCTCAGAAGTTCAAATGTTGTACTGAACTTTAGCCCTTAGAAAGAGGGCTAAAAAATAGCAGCAGAAAAAGTACCCCTCCTGAAAAAGTTTGTAAAAGCAGTTTTTCATTATTATGCAAAATAATAGTATCCTCTCTGAAATTCAACAAGTGATTAGTTTACTTAAGTGCTCAAAGTATCTTTTAACTTAAAAATTAAAAGAAAAAAAGTGGGGAGAGGGAAAGAAGGAAATGATAACCAGAAGCACATCCAGACTTCACCATTGTCCCCTCTTCAGTAAGATTTCAGTATTACACAAAGTATTTCAATAATCTTGGAGATGGATCACGTAGATATTAGTAATGTTATAAAACACTTTATTAATATTGCAACTCTAAATCTAACATCTTAGACTTATAGTGAAAACATGACCTCAGGAAATTCAATGGCAAATTCTCGTTTACTTAAATGGATCTAAGACTGCACTCTAAGTTTGTTGTACGACAGTCAACAATCTTGAGTGCCACAAGCTAAAGTCTCTTTGAAGGGCAAAAGGATTGGTCTGTGATATTCTGATTTACCTCATACTTTAAAGAATTATCCAAAATATTGTAAGACCATCTTAAATTCTTCACTGTACAAAATTTTCTGGATTTTTTATGTATTTCAAAACTTCAATGCTCTAGTGCCATTTCCTGGACTTCAAGAAAGTATAAAACAGCTGTAGTCAACTAGCATGCTTTTAAGTATCCATAATTCATCTAGGCTTAGATAAAATATACTTCCTCTCACATCCTCACGTTGCTTGTTATAGGTGATCATAAATAAGAATGTGTCCACCTTGGTATTATCCCTTTGAAGGAAAATTAGGAGCAAATCACAAATTTTTAAAAGTTGCTTTTTTTTTTTTTTTTCCCCACTTAGGATACTATCCAAACTCTTTTGAAGTGAATTAAAAACTTTTAGAGAGAGATATGTTTTTTAATCTGATTATTACTGCCAAACATGGGACAACTTAAGCAGCATTTTTTGCAGTTACTTATTTGATCTGCACACAGTGTCTAGTAAGGATTCTTTGGCTGTGCTTGCTAGAGCCTATGCTGTCACTTCAACCTGTGAGATAGTTTATCCTTTCCAGTTGCAATTAAAATAATATTCACAGTGTCAGAAGTCAGGGATGCAACAACACTTGGGCAAAATCATAAAATGCAAGTAGTTTGTGAATTTTTATATATCTAATCAAACAGACAGTGAATTCACTGAAGAAAACTTCCTATTTATTTTAATGGACATTGGATCCATTTGGAGCTCATTTTTTTATCAAAATATACAGAGATATGTTTTTTTCTTAAATTATTTCTGTCCTTGATACTTATCACTAGTCTATAGGCTAATACTTAAAAAACATGTCTGTATTTGTAGGGTAAAAATAGACCGCTACATGCTACTTACCTAAGCCTACAGAAATGTAAATTTCCAGTTCTCTGTTTCTTTCTTTCTTAATATATTTTATTTCATTCCCATCCAAATAATATATTTCTATATTCTTTGACTACACTTCCATCCTTTCTCTACTCTTTTGTTTAATTCTATCTCTTTTGGAGCAGAAGACATTGAGTTTATATATCATACAAGTGTAATAAAGAAAAAAAAAATTAATAAGTACTAGACTGTTTTAATTCTTGCTATTTTTTGAAGGATCTGTTCTTTACACTTCTTTTACAAGATTATAAGAAAAAAATGCCATATTCTAATATATAGGCCTCAGTGAAATGTTATTTCTATCTCTGAAAGTGTTAAAGTAGTTTTGAAAACTTTCTTTTATTGTACAAAACTGCAAACTATTACCACAAATAAAGTTTTTAAAGAGTCTTTATACAATTTTTGATGAAAAATTATGCTGTATTTTTGTTTTGGTGGCACCCTGACAAGTTTTTCTTTAGCAGTAATACTTAAAGTACCTTCCTAAAGGTATGATAACATATTACTAAAATAATAACCAGAGCTATTGTTAAAGTTGATTATCATTTATATTCTGCCCTGCATTTCTAAAGAATTATGATATGCAACTTTTGTGTAAGGTCTTAAACCAAAAAGTTTCATAGTTCTTAAAGACATTAATAAACCAGATTTTTCAAAATGGTAAACTGAATAGATTGCACATATTTTGAAGTAAATGTCTACATTTTTCAGGATTTCATTTTAGTAAATTAATATCTTGTTATGTACATCAAACCCAAGATTTATTCTTTTGAAGGAAATGTATCTGTGATACTTCTAGCCGGAATTTTGATGACATAGGAGATTCAGCCAGAGAAAGTAAGTTTTACTCCTGAAATCCAGAAAATCATCAGAGAAAGTGAAAACTATTCTATGACAGAAAACTTTGTATCTTTCACATTAAAGCTACCTCCATTATTAATTAGTTGTGACACTGACTAAGATAAACTTTCCATGTTAACAACTATCAAGGAAGATGCATTTATTTTTCTTAAAATTAAGTCAATTTTCATAAAAGCTTGGAAAAAAGTAAAGAAAATAAAATTTCAAATACTTATTGCTGACAGATACCAGTATAAGCATCCAGAAGTAGCACAGTTCTTTTGCCGTCCTTAGCAGTTCTTCTCAGGATGACAGTGACTTAGAGTACTATGGATGAAAGACACATCAGCTTAAAAAGAGGAGGCATGCCATCCGTTCTGTCATGCAATGAGTTTGTTGTCATTGCTGCTGTTGTTTGTCTGTGTAGTAATTTCTCCATTGCTCACTTAAACTTCTAAAATCATGTGTACTCCTGTAAGCAAGAAAATCTGCATAGGTGAAATGGAAAGGGTTTTTATGGAATAAACTCTTCAGCCCTTCCAATTTTAGTATACCTCTCTCAGAATAATTTTCAGGATCATTTAAATGATTAGTAATTATGACAGGAGTAGAAATAAACTTCTGGTTTTTTGTCTCAGTGTTAAATTCTGATCTTGCTTTGACATATCCGCTTTTGCATTATCAATATGTGCCTAAGCATGATAAGTTGCACTTCAAACCAACAAAATGAGGGGGTGTAGAAAAGATAGACATCCTGAAATGACACTTTCAAGTTTGGTAAGGTTATCCTTCTCTGGTTGAGATATGTTAAGTGGATTATCATTCAGGTTAATAGATCTGGGTCTCCCTGAAAACACATGTAAAATTATAGTGCCCTTTGTTGACCAGGACTTGAGGAATTGAATAACACTCTGAAAGTCAAAACAAAAACATTCTATGCTACTTTCTAATTATTCTGTGAAATGTTGTGCATATGTTTTAGTGATATTTTCATATAAATGACAAAGAAAAAAATACCCATAAAATAAATTCAGATCTGCTCAAATAAAAAATGAGGGCTAATAATTTGTTATGAAATTTTATATGCTTTAAGATTAAGTATATGTTAAAAAAACATGCATTATTTAATAAAGAAGAGATACACAGAGATCTGACATACCATACTTACTACTTATCTATTATTTAAAATTCAGTGATGTCTTCTCAGTTACGTTTCCATTTTATGCAAAGTGTTATGTCTTTACTTAAATATTATCATTACATTAATTTTACTTTTTAATCTCTGTTTATGTAATAAAACAATAGAAAATGTTCATAAAAACCTGGTATTGCACAAATTCCACCAGAAACAATTTTTAAAAAGCATATTACATTAATATATTAAATAGAATTAAATTACTCTTCTCCTCCCCAGTTACATTAACCTAATTACTACAGCTTGTTTCTGTAGTAATGAGTTCAAGTAAACTCAAGTGATAATTAATTCAACTTCTTCTATACTATTACATTTAAATTCAAATTTATTTCTATATAATAATTATAATATATATACGTAGTGTTCTCATTAGATCATTGTTTTCTTCAATTACAGGTAAATAAAAATTCATATTACTCAGAATTTATTAGACTTATACTTTTTAAGGAAAGAATACAAAATACCAATGCAACATTTTTTTCACGTGTAAGATATAGAGCAACTTCCCTTTCTGTGAACAAACTAAAAAGCACTCTCTTTAGTACCTTGACAAAGAAATTTCATGCAATTGTGCTTTTGTTCCAGAAGGCAACTAGGTTGTCCTATGTTTGCGTTTACTAGATTTTTTTCATTATTATTTTTGAAATTACTGGGTTTTTTTACTTTAATGTTTAAAATAAAAATGGATACTTCAGTGAGACTTCTAGATATTCTTACCAAGCATCAATGGGCCAAGTCATGGTATTGAAGGTAGTGAAACTTGGCTGACTGTAAGTCTAGAAGTCCTTCTCTTTCGCAGAAAGCAGCTTTGTCTGTCATTCTTCTGGAAAGACTGAAGAAATCCTGTTGCTTTTAGGAGACTTGTGCCATAAGAAGTCATCAATCTCTACCACATTCAGCAAAGAGTATAACTGAGTTGTTAATCTCCTATACGGTAATTCATATATCCAAGTAACCTGTCGTACTGGCTTAGCAGGTATCTCAAAGAACTTTCCTTGTGAGCCTTCTGATATCTCTTAAGAATAATATCATGCGCAAAATGATTCATTCACACATTATACTTCAGTCACTCATGGAAAATGGGGAATAATACAGATTTTTCAGCAAAAAAATTGCTGCTGTGAGCAGCGTCCATCTATAATTCCACTCAGAATTTATACATGGCTAGCAAGTGTTAAATGGCAAAGTATATGTTGATGAGGACTGGAGAAAGGGAATGTGCCCATTCTACTTTTTCTGAGTTTTTTATATGATGCATACATATTTCAAGCTCCCTTTAGAATTCATTTATTGACATATTTTTGCTTTCCTGTGCAAGAGTCAGTCTTACAGTCCACAGAACTAGAGCGTAATGTATGATCTTTTCCTATTTGCTGTTTAATATATCTATTTCACAGAATCACAGAATCACAGAAT
>NW_010299906.1:0-1164 GCF_000700745.2 Antrostomus carolinensis | reverse complement strand
TGGCCAGCAGGACCAGGGAAGTGATTGTGCTTCTGTACTCAGCACTGGTGAGGCTCACTGGTGAGGGCCCCTCACTACAAGAAGGACATTGAGTTGCTGGAGCATGTGCGAAGGCCAACAAAGCTGGTGAAGGGCCTGGAGAACAAGTCTTATGAGGAGCAGTTAAGGGAACTGGGATTGTTTAATCTGGAGAAGAGGAGGCTGAGGGGAGACCTTATTGCTCTCTACAAATGCCTGAAAGGAGGTTGTAGCAAGGTGGGTGTTGGTCTCTTCTCCCAGATAAAAAGTGATAGGACAAGAGGAAATGGCCTCAAGTTGCACCAGGGGAGGTTTAGGTAGGATAGAAGGAAAAAATTCTTCAGTGAAAGGGTTGTCAGGTATTGGAACAGGCTGCCCAGGGAGGTGGTGGAGTCACCATCTATGGAGGTATTTAAAGGATGTGTACATGTGGTACTAGGGGACATGCTTTAGTGGTGAACTTGGCAATGCTAGGTTTATGGTTGGACTAGATGATCATAATGGTCTTTTCCAACCAAACTGTTATATGAATCTGTGATTCTATGTTCACTAAGGTCCTGCTCCCTCCAGAGTTAAGTATATGATCCTCTTCCAAAATGCTGAGTTAGTCCCACTGACTCCACGGTGTAGGAAGTTAAACATTTGTGAATACACCAAAGCATCAGGTGTGTCCCTTCAAAGACTAAGCTCAGAATTCCTGTTGGCTAGGAAGGGTGGAGGAGTAGTTTGGTGTGTTTGCTTGTACAATGCACAGCATGAAAGGATCTTAGACTGTGGTTGGGACTCTGCCACAACAGAAATAATAAATGACACTAACAGATTCAAGGTCTTGATACTGCAGTCAGATGAAAACAGTTCTCAACAAGGGTGGATTATGAGAAATGGAAGTACCATTTTATTCCAGCTTGACTCAGAGCTAAAAGGCCTCTCATTTGTACAGATCTATTATGTAGCCAACAACCATAGTAATCCTACTAATGATATGACATGTAGTAGGGAATAAAACCCTGGTGGAACTACCTCCTTCTTGGATGCATGTTGCCCTCATTATGCTTTATTGGGGAGGCTCTGATATGCAGGCTTGGAGGTGCAAGTGAAAGGATAGGAAGTGTGAAGTGGCAGTCTGGTGAAGTTCCCGCAGACTGG
>NW_010299905.1:0-13781 GCF_000700745.2 Antrostomus carolinensis | reverse complement strand
TGGGCTTGGGCGGCCGTGCTGAAAGCCCCACTCGGCGTGGGCTTGGGCGGCCGTGCTGAAAGCCCCACCGTATCCTCAGGCCGCTCCGAGCCCGGGCTCTGCACTTCGGGCTTTGGTGTGTCAAGAACTTGCCTTTTCCAGCTCTCCCGTACAAGGTGGAGGTTCTGAGCGTTGTTACCTCATTCTGTGGGATGACAACTTGTTACCGACGAGAGTGCACAATCAAGTGCTTAATTCTTTTCAGGATTAGCATTCAGGTCCTCAGAGGCAATACTGTTTTAGCAATTTCTACCGTCTGAACTTCAGTAATACAGCAATATCTTGGCATTGAGGGAACGTGCTGATAGACCTTGCAGAGATTTCTGAAGTGTGAACCAAGAACAATGGGCAAGACAAAATATGACAGTTAAAGAACATGTGCAAAGAGATTCAAAAGGAGAGGGGGCCTACAAGAAAGCTGGGGAAGGACTTTTCATAAGGGCAACTAATGACAAAACAAGGGGAAATGGGTTTAAGCTGAAAGAGGGCAGGTTTAGATTAGATATTAGGAAGAAGTTCTTCACTGTGAGGGTGGTGAGACACTGGAACAGGTTGCCCAAGGAAGTTGTGGATGTCCCCTCCCTGGAAGTGTTGAAGGCCAGGTTGGATGAGGCTTTGAGCAACCTGGTCTAGTGGAAGGTGTCCCTGCTGATGGCAGGGGGGTTGGAACTAGATGATCTTTAAGGTCCCTTCCAATCCAAACCATTCTATGATTCTATGAAAAACATGGGAAATAATATCCTGTTCTGGAATTACTTTCTATATTAAGACAGGGACAGCTGGCTCAAGATCTTTTCAGGATCATTTTGTGCTGTTATTAACACTCCCATGGGTACAACATTTGCACAGATGCCCAGATGACAATGGAAGAGAAGCAAATGATTTTACGGATGGTCAGTTGGGTTCATGGGCCTGGTATTTTTCATGTGTGCAATACTTACCTTACTACTGTCACAAGGGAAAAGTGTACTTGCTGAACCAACAATAAAATAAGTATGTGAAACACTGGACAGGCATCCAGAAGGTAAAAGAGTGAGCCTAACTTCTTCTCTTCCCACCACAAAATCATGTTTCTTTTAGCTTAATGCAGCAAAACAGCCATCTTGTGTAGCTGTGAAATTGCATTCAACCTCCTCTTGAATATAGCCTTCCTCAAGAAATGAGAGAACATGCAAGACATTGTGAAATGTGAATATTAAACTAAAGACCTTCCTAATCTACAATGTCAATGTTTCATAATGTCGTGGTGGTTTTCTGCTTGCCTTTCCTTTCTTCTAAGAGACAAAGTTTGGCATTAGTATTTTAGCTGAAAATATAAGAAGTCCTTTTTTTTTTCATCCCACTAGAACAAAGGCGACAAAAAGTTGAAGAATATCTATCAAGAAAAAAGACCTTTTCTGGTGTGTCCATTCAAGAAAACCAGACATCGATCAGGTAGTATTTCTGCTATGGTTTATATTCCTTTAGGAAGGTCCATGGTTGGTGGGAAAGATGTTAAGTGGCACTTCTTGCAGAGAACCTCAACCAAAAGGTGAGACCATGCAACAAGACTGGCAAACCCATGGATTTCCTGAAGTCCTTTTATTGTCACCAAATAGGAAAAGTTATTGTTAACCAAATGTGTAACAGATGCAATTAATGAAGTATATTATCTGCTCCTCTAGAGACCAAGACAGGACAGGATACCTTCATGGCAGAGCTCTTACTTCAGATGCCACTTTACTGTTTCCCTCTACAGTCTTCCTTCTGCAAATAACTTTCCTCCCCTTCCTACTCAGGCTATGCTGTGTGTTCACAATCCACTTGTTCTAGCTTCATTGTGTTTTTAAAGTTACTAATTCACTATTTTCTGCTAAAAGCAAATATACTGTAATAAAACCCAGCCTGAGTGATGTCCAGCAGGTAGGCATAATGTTCTGTAAACAGAATGACCTGTTACCAATTAGTAGTGCTTCTTTTTATTGACTTATATTTAAATCTTCTCCCTGCTGTTGTCTGAAGTATGGACATTTAGTGTAAGACCTTCTAATAAGCAACAGAAGTTATTCTAGAGAAGACAGTGGTGTGAAGGAGCACAAAGGGTTCCAGCTCTAACATTAGTTCATGGTGTAGCAATGTTTTTGCAGACTGTAAATCTTAGTCTGAAATTTGTTCCCATCTAAATGGGAAGTCTTGCTTGCCATTTTGTATACTTGGGGTGGCACTGTCCCATGTTCAGCAGCACAAAATTACTTGATAGTAAAAATCTAATTGAACAATGACCTTTGAATATAAAATACACATAAATGACAAGGATAAATATAATCTGTCAAAGATTTCCTCTGTGTAGCGGGAAAAGGCCAGTGCTTTCATGTTGTAGAAAGCTATTGTATGTTAGAAAATCAGTGCCAAATATTTCTATTGTAGCAATAGTCATAATTTGGCATTTGATCTACTTCTTCTTGCTTTCAGTTTCCTCTGTGGCTAATTTCCAGGGCTTTTCATAGTCTTCAGTTAACTAATTGTTTACAGCCATCGTGTATGTGGGTATGACTAATGCTTTTATGTTGCAGGTATTTGCTTTTTGTGACAATATCACTGTTCCACACTGTTTACTACCTGAAAGGAGGTTGTAGTGAGCTTGGTCTTGGTTGCTTCTCAAAAGTAGCAAGTAATAGGATGAGAGGAAACAGCCTCGAGTTGTGCCAGGGAGGTTTAGATTGGATATTGGGGAAAAAAAAATTCACTGAAGGGGTTGTCAAGCACTGGAACAGGCTGCCCAGGGAAGTGGTTGAGTTACCATCCATGGAGGTATTTAAAAGTTGTGTGGATTTGGTGCTTAGGGACATGGTTAGTGGTGGACTTGGCAGTGTTGGGTTAATGGTTGGACTCAGTGATCCTAAAGGCCTCTTCCAACTTAAATGTTTCTATGAATTCTGATCAGTTCCCTTAACATGTATTCTCTATCATGGTTGACATGGAGGTGGTAGAATGATGCAGACTGCTTTCTCCAGCATTTCAAAGTTACTAATTATTTTTAGCTTTATTTTCACTAATATACCTTCATCCTCAACTCAGCTAGCTTCCAGAAAATCATCTCATACAAAAATATCAGTTACTAACTGGGATGTTAATTTTCAGTCACAATAGTGCATTCTCTTTTCTTGTCCTCTGTTAGCCAGCTCTTAATGGTGCAAGAAGAGATGTTTTGTAGCCTGTGCTCTGATCAGTAGTTGCTTAGCCATTTATTTTTTCTGGAGGAAGAGTACAAGCTGAACAGAAATGCTTCGACTTGAATTCAGCCAGCAGACTGCCACCTGAACCATGTAAACTTTCTCTAAAAATACATTCCTTTGTTATGTTGGATGATGATTTAAGATGTCTTCTTTTTTTTTTTATGCAGCAGCAGAACTAGGAGAGCAACTAGCAATAAACAGCAAGACAAAACACAGCTCTCCACATCTCCGAAGCCAGGAATGGTAAGTTTGACTGATATTCAAATACTGATGGCACTCTGTTTCTGTGGCTACAACATTCCACTCACTCAAACTGTATTTAAATAGTTTGCAGGTGCAGTGGTGCAGTTTGTTAAAACTTTATTTAGTGACTGCTTTGATACGTGCCTTTTTGAGAGCTGTCGCATTACTGTACGTAATGGACTAATTGATATTTAGTTTGTACCTGACTGGAGGAGGGGGCTAAAGAGGATACCATTATTGCTGAAATAAACATTAAGTTTTAGCAACTTTTCTTGAGATTCTCAGAAATTTTTTGATATATTTTCAGTCTTCAAGGAAGTTATTTAAAATCTGAGCAAGGTCTTCTCAGGGTAGAGAATTCTTCTATTGTACTGTTACCTGGGAGAGGAGGATAAAAAAAATAAACCCCCCAAAAAAACAACTAACAAAACTAACTGTTGAATGTGTAGTGATGCTGGCAAATCTAATGTCATCAGAAGTAGATGCTAATATCTAATCAGAGTTCCAGGGAATGTTTTGTCACTTTTCCAGAATTAAGATGCACATGGTTATGCTGCTTAGAAATAGGAAAACACAGATTCTTCTCTAGACCTGTTCTTAGGGAAAGGTGAGGGGAAAAAAAGCCACAAAACCTGTGCTCATGTCAGATGGTTTTGAGTTTGGGTTCTGAAAGATTTGAGAGACCTGGAGTTATTTGAGGAGGAAAGCAAAAACCTTAACTTCAAAACTGAGTGTTGAGGGGGGGGAAAAATCCAAAAGTGAGAACAAGTTGTTCTCAGAAATTTCCTGAAGGGAGATGTTTTGGTCTGTGTTAATGTCTCATGTGGTTTTAAAGTTGAGTTAAACTACACAGCTTCCTGAAATAGCAGCCCTTGTACTTGAGCTCTAGTTATTGGCTTGCTGAAATCTAACTTGTAAGCCTGAATGACAGACCAGGAGAGGAGATGCTGTGTTGTTTTCTTACAGTTCAAGGGCATCTTCCTTAAAGGAGAATCATATCAGCTTCTGCAGGCTTCCATGTGTCATTCACCTTCCCTGGTGGTATTTAAGAAATGAGTAGATGAGGTGCTTGGGGACATGGTTTAGAGGTGGATTTGTTAGTGTTAGGTTTATGGTTGGACTTGATGATCTTAAAGGTTTTTTCCAACCACTACAGATCTGTGATTCACATCCATTTCCCACCCTGGTTTTGGATCTTTCAGGCTTCTATAAGCTGCTGCCTGGACAATGCTGAATTAGTCGCTGTAGAGCATGTCCTTTGGAGGAAAAGACTAGGTCCTGCTTCTCATGGCCTCTGGTCTAGGATTATGCGGGGAACATAGGGTTGAGAGTTCCAGGGAGTAGTAAGGCCATATAAAACTCAGGTGTCTAACTACAGCATCCTACAGCTCATTAGTAAGAGAAACTCTCCCTCATCTGGTAACATATCCTAATGCCTAATTAAAGGCTTTACTCACTACCCTGTGTTAGTAGGCTATCCACACTAAGTGGAGGAATGGTGCTGCCATTAAGGGATGTGGTATGCAAACTGAGATACTGCTTTTGACTATATACAACCTAAAGCAAGTTTCTGCTCTGACTCCTCTTAGAAGGTGACTTTGGCAATTAAAAGCAAGCAATTGCTTTAAGACAGTTTTGTTTCTGTAAGAAGAACATAGTCCTCAGGTTAGGCCTTCTCACTTCCAAGGCAAGATTTAAATAATCTTTATTTGATTTTTTTGATGTAAATTCTGCAATAGTAATTGACAAATATTCTACTCAGTCTGTATGTACTACTTTTGTAGATACTTTTGAAATGGCATTTATTGTTAACCATTTTAGTCCTGTAAATGAGTGAAAGCCTCTTTGGAAATAAGTGACATGCAGCATAAATGTACTTCTAACATCTCCATGGATATGCTTTGATTTCAGGAAAATAAAGAGAATGCTAATAAACTGTCATGGGAACAATCAAGCAGAACTTCAGAAAAAAATGATATTTTAAACTCTTCCACAATCACACTGCCAAATTCCATATCAGGAATCACAAACTATCATCCTAAAGATTATGAAGTCACGGAAGTAAAATCTAAGCATATGTCACTTAGCAAGTCCTTCTTGCAAATGAAAAGCTTAAAAGAGAAGCAATTGATTGCAGAAAAACAAAATTCAAGTGTCAGCCTACCAAAGAAACCAGTGCTTGGTACATATCGTGGCAAAGTTATCCAATCCAAGATAAACTCCTTCCGAAAAGCACCAAAAAGTGAGCTGGAAAAGAGTTCTTTGCCAGACAAGAAGTTTCTTCCTTCTGGCACCAAACCTGCAGCAAGCTCTTTGTCCATGAGCAGCTGTAGTGTATTTGCAAAGACTACCAAAGTCACAAACAACTCTAATTCTGTAAAACCAGATGGTGTTCTCCCATTCCAGAGCAAACCATCTGACAAAGCTGCTATTAACTCACAGTCCAGTCTGAAGAAATGGCAACCCATGTCTGCTGTAGTGCCAAAGAAAGTAACAGTCCAAAAAATGATTGATGGAAGGGCACCAGAGCCACTAAAGGCTGTTTCTAACAGTTCTGACCGCAGAGTGCTAGGAGTGAAGACATGTGAAGATGCAAGACCAGAAGCTCCAGCAAAACCAGTTTCTGTTGTTTCTGGTGCAAAGGATTCTAAAACCACTGGCAAGAGAAAATCTGTTCTGCCAAAAGAGTCAGCAGAAGAGAGAAGGTAACAGAGCTACTGTTGTAGGTTGATCTTGGGAGGTATTTTAGACCTTCTTTCCAAGAACATCTATTTTGATTTATGTCTATTAGGTGCACTGTAAAATAAGAGATCTGAGTGTTTGAATTTGATTCCCAAGGGCAGCAGACTAAAACTGTAGACTTAATACTGAGGAATCAGGATTCAGACTAATTCCAGCAGCTCTTCAGGCTTACAGTTATGAATAGAAAATGTATATTGCTCAAGCTCTGGTTTTTGGGCTGAGTGTTGTGACAGCCTTAAGCATGACAGATAATCCTGTAAGGGAATTGCACATGCACGCCATTGCTTTAAAAAAAAGATGACTGATGCAGGATGTACGCAGAAGTGAGCATATTTATGGACTGAGGGAGAGCACTTGTCATATATTTTTCAGCTTGGTGAATGCACCTTAGATGATGGGGTGAAGATATATAATCTAAAAGTTATTTAGTGTTCTTGGTAGAGCTCCTTGTAGAAAGTCACATTTACAAAAATTGGTTATCTAGGGGGATGGTGTCGAAATTAAATGAAGACTGAATTACACTTATACAGCAGCTTCAGAATTTAAAAGCTGTGTGATAGCGTTGTTCTGGGCTGCTCTCCACGCTTCGTGTCTTTAGAGATGCTTTTCCTGATCTAGTTCTCTGGTCTGAAGTGGGATTAGGGAAGAGAGGTGGCACAGGCTAATGAATTGATGCATTTTTCACCCTTTCTTGAAAAAAAGGGTCTGCAGCCTAAGTCTCTTGTTGCTGCTGGAAAGAGATTAAAGTGTTCTGACCTGACAGATACCTAAAGCAGATAGTGATATGCATTGTTCTGAAATTTTTGTACAGGTCTAAATGGCAGCTCTATTCCTTTAGGATTAAAGGGAGACAACTTGAGGACTATCTGGAAAAGTATATCTTCGTATGACTTACCCTAGTTAGTGTCAGTCAATGTAAAAAAATGATAAAACATTTGTCACTTCTGCTAATGATATTCATAAATGCAGAGCTCGCCTGGATGAATGGAGAGCATCTAGAGGAAAAGTGATGAGGAGACCTCCTATATCTATGCTTCTGGGATCACAGTCTAAAAGTGAACAACAAGAATTCTCTTCTGGTGATTCTTTAGAGCATGTATTACATAGTGAGAAGGTCAACAAGACTCTTGAAGAATGTCTGCAGTTAACCAAACAGGTATTCAGTCCCTTGCCTACCAAGTTCTAATCATACATATCCCTACAAGTCCTATGGGTGTGCTGGACCTGGGAGTCAGATGTGGGAGACTAATTGCTTCCCAGATTAAACAATATCATAGTTTTTTGCAGACACCTGAAGAAATTAGTTCTCATTTAAGCTTCACTAACTTACTGAACTACCCAATAAGATTAGACAATAATGTTAACATAATAAAGTAGGAAAGCTATAATATAATGAGAGTAGCTATGAAATAATTAATCTAAAACAAGACTGCATTTGCAGAAACTTGCTTGGACTTCTGGAAACGTCTGTTTTAAGTAGTTCTGAAGATGTTTGTGCATTCTACTATCCCTTCTACTTACAATACTGTGTAAATAATTCTTGTTTGGAAGAATAGGTGAATGACAGTTCTACTCAGGTTCAGAGTTCAGTTTTGGAAATGCTTGCCGTCTTCAACTTTCAAGGTTCCTCTCCAAAGAAAATAAAAATACTTGCTTTCTAATTCAAAACCAGCTTAAATAGGGCACCTCAAATTGTTCACTGCATTTAAATCTCTGCTCTTGTGTTGACTTTAGGGATGTCAAGGTGATAAAGTACGTGCCATGTTGGAAGATCTGACACAGGGCGTTCCTGGAGCTAAAAAGCTTGCAAAATATTGGATCTGCTGTATGTGTCTTGAACAGACGGGTCCTCTTGAAAAGCTTATTGCTGTCTATGAGGAGGCCATTTTGGCAGGAGCACTGGTGAGCAGATTATCTTGAAGTTTGAGGTTAACAAATATAAACACACTGAGGTATGGTATATAATATGCAACCTCTTATGATTTTAATAAATCTTTTTATAGTGGGAGAGCCATGTGACCTACTTTAACATAAAAAGTTGGATTTGTTTTGCTCTGTAGCTGCTATAGATACTACTTTCAAGAAGAAATGTTTAGGATCATCAAAACACCCTATTATGTTCCACTTGGAAGAAATTAAGGTCTGGGACTTCTAGAATCACTAGAAACCCAAAACAGAACTTAATTTTACATTTCTTGGTGGTCTTAATTCCTATGCTTTAATATCAGTAAGATTTCAGGGTATCAAATATGGCTTTAGTACACCAAATACAGAAAATACAAATTCACTTGTATTCTGACTTGCGTCTAAACAGCAATAAATAAAGGGTTTGTAATGTGAATATCACGTGGTCTGTACCACTTTCCCTGTAACTGTTATACCAAATAAGCTTAAATTGTTACTAATTTTGGAATTGTTTTTCTAAAACAATAAAACTTTTTTCCAGCCTAGAGATGAACTGCGACACACACTAATAGAGACTATAAAAAATACTGAAAGCCTTCTTAAGCCTGAGGATGGTAAGTCTGAGTACTCTATTCTAGTTAAATGTCTGGCTTGACAGGCATCACAAGCTGTTTAAACTAATTGTGCCTATATTAAATTCTATTTCATGCAAACCTCTCTGTGATCATTTGGTACTCAATTGTCTTTGAGAACAACCTTGACTAAACTAATGCCTTTTCAATCATGGGCATAATGAGTAGCTGAGATGCTTTCATCTTCAAACTTTCTACTTAAATGCTATCAAAGCAATGTTGTCCAGCTATTTTAGCCTGATAATGAGTAAATAGAAACATTATTGTGAGCTAAAAATGAGTTGCCTCTTTGGCACATAAACTCCTCCACTAGCAGATGCATGGCTGTGTTATGGCATAGTGTCAATTAAAAGCAGTAAATATTCCAGTTTTGGAATCCAAGTAGCCATATACATTCCTGTTCAATGTAGTGTAACCTGACAAATATTTGATCCCAGAAACTGATTGAAATACTTGCTCAGAGCTGCTGCACTTCGGAAGGAAGAGAATGACTTCTCAGGATGTACTTAGCCTGAGCTTTCAGGTTGCAGGTTTTTGAAGGTGACTACAATTATAAGTAACTTAAATTGCTGTGGCTCAGACTCAACACATACTTAACTTCTGTTGTCATGTAAAGCTTTAAGATTTCAGACATCTCTCTAAAATATTAACTTCTCTTTAGTTGTAACTAATCACAGCTGTACTTTCTTCAATATTTCAGTTTTAGGGGAAACTGTGGTGGAAGCTTATTTAAGTGTGGAAGTGGGAGTCAGCAAGGAACCAAATTCATCTGCAGAGCAAGTTCAGGAGGCCTCCCAGGATCTATGTTCTGATGATGACCAAAAAGCAGAGAGTGATGACAAGAAAGCAGAGACTAGCAGTGAAGTGATCAAAAAAGAAGAAATTGATTTAGACTTGAAACCAAGAGAAGAGATCTTGCTAAAAAAGAAAAAAAAGCAAAAGACCAAAGAACGTGCAAAGAAGAAAGGAAAATGTGAAACAGAAGAGCAGGATGAGGATGGGGTAAAAGATATAGGCCGAGCAGTCAGTTCTCCTGAGAAGGAGAATGACACGTCTTATTTAATGAGATACGATCCATCTAGCACACCATACTTGGAAAGGTAAGATTACTTCAGCTAAGAACAGAAAGTTTGCAGCATCTGGGGTAACAATAATGTTTGTGTCCTGTTGAAACAGGGAGACGCTGCACTTGTGAATACCTAGTTAAATGCTCTCAGGAACTTATTTTTTTAGGATTGCTTCTTCTTCCTTCAGAAGGAGGTCTTTTAAAATAAATTTCTCTATTTACTCAAACTGCTTTGCTTTTTGAATGCCTCACTACAGAGTAATCAGACCTCTTTGTGGCAGAGACTTAAATTCCAGGTTTAGGATCTCTTCCCAGAGCCCCCATGGCAGCAGCATTTCTACACTGAGCTAGGTCAAGAAAAGTAGGTGGCATCAGTAGATGTAGTTGTATGTCATACAACATAGAAGTGAGCAAGATTTAACTCTGCTGTAAAGATTCTTAATTGTATCTTGAGGAAAAAATCTGTGTAGGACAAAAACAGGTAACACTTAAATTATTTTTTGCTACAAGGTTTCTTCTAAGCAGACTTAGGAAAGTTGAGCTCGGTTTTGGCATCTGATGAAG
Organism: Antrostomus carolinensis; assembly: GCF_000700745.2. Classification (NCBI taxonomy): domain Eukaryota; kingdom Metazoa; phylum Chordata; class Aves; order Caprimulgiformes; family Caprimulgidae; genus Antrostomus; species Antrostomus carolinensis. Next base: position 3,375 of record NW_010299905.1, on the reverse strand, counting down.
ATGGACTTCTGTCAGCTGTCTGCTATCCTTCATAGCAAGAGGAACAGTTTCTCTGCGATGGAATGGGGGGAATCTTACTTTGGAAACTTTTCAGGAGGTTCTTCAGATGAAAATATTTTGCCCAAGAAAAAAGTTGTATTTCTGGTTTTATCTGTATGAATGGGAAAGGGCCTGATTCCCATTCTCTTTTGCTGTGGCAATGGGGAAGAGTTGAATAGGAATTGTGACTTGTTTCTGCTAGATGCTACAGAGGCAATTTGTATGATGGTGTGCCTATGTTTAGTGATATTTTTTTCTTTTCCTAAGTGTGAAGATGCACCATGAGGCAAACGAATCCCATGCTAAAGACCTGAAAATCGTAACCCCTTTGCGATATTCTCAACGCATTCGGGAGAAGATGTGCAAGTTGTCGGATATTGTTAAAGATCAAGACCCATGTGCCTCTTCATTTGAACAACTGGGAGAATTGGAATCAAAAGCCACTTCATTTATCCACAAACAGAGCAATATGCTCAAAGAAACAAGTGCTGAAGTAGAAGAGTAAAAAGTAACATTAATGCTACACAGGGGTTAAAGATTGGATCTTTTTTTAAGGAGAGTTGGGGGGGTGTTTGTTTTTTAGCAGCTTTGAGAGAGGAGCTATCCAAAAGTTGTTTGGATGGCTTAAGATGAAATTTGACTACCTGAGTCACTAAACTTTTGAATTTATAATTTTCCGCCTTTTCAAAATTGCAGTAAATCTGGTCTGTTTTAGTACTTATAAACATCAGTGTCTTCATGTTAAATATGATTCATTAAATAGTGAATTAAGGACTAGGTTTAGCACTTCATATAACAGTTTGATTGTAGTATATTGCTAGTATCTACTGTTTTCCTTTTGCATTTCCTATAAATTCTTTAGAATTACATAATCTAGCTTTAGTTTAAGAAATGAAAATGTAGGCATTCCAGAAGGGCAATGTCTTCTACAGCAACATTTAGTTTTGAAAACTGAAGCCAGCTAGTAAAGTGTACACTAAGTTTAAACTGTTGTAACCATTTTTAGGGGGTATTTCAACAAATCAGTTTAATTCCCTTAGTTACTGAGATTATTCATGATCAAGTAATCTCCCTTATATGAGGTCTGATACACTAATTACTATGTGACTGTTCTAATGTTGGTTTGCATTAGTCTGTAATATGATAGATTTATTAAACTAATCAACTGAGTTGTATTTGTTCTTTATTTATGGACTTTAGGCTGGAAACTAATTGTAGAATATGGCTGAGACTGGAGTTCTGAAAATTATTTTAGTCTGTGTTTGGAAGTGAACTGTCAGCAGAACACAATGAAATTTTTCACATTCAGCAGAAGCTGAGTGTTTCCATATCTTCAGTATGCAGAATTTACATGAACAGTAACTTAAGCCTTAGCTGAGCATTCAGATTTCAGCGTTTACAGACCTTGGTCCTTACAGTTAGCTTGAATTTTCTATTTGCAGAAGGGACATGCTTGTTTGCATCTAAGAAGATGCATCTAATGAAACCAAACTTTAAGTGTACTATGGCACTACAGGGTTTGGCTTTTTGGGTTTTTTTTTGGTTTTGTTTTATTGGTTTTTTTCAGACAACCCTCCTGATCACTGACAAGCAAGTCCAAGTGTCCATTTGTAATACTACAAGGGGTAACACAAGATCAAACATGTCCCAGTCAGGACATGGTTTGGGCATGCACTTCTGCCCCTGTTGTGGAGATTTTAACTCTGCTGCATCTCATGGTTGATGTGCTGACCCGGGCATCTGTGTTGTGCCAGGTCTGCTCTGTCATGGGCACTGACTGGGGCTGAATGGAGTTAGGATCAGGCTGATACATTTTTTTTTCTTAACCTGGAAGTCTGAAGAGGAAATGTTTTTTTCCAGCATGAAAAAGGAAATGGTGGAAATTGTTATAGGTTAGTTTCCCAAATTGCCCAATTACGGGAGTCGGAGCCAATTAAATTTTAATTATTTATTTATTTAGCAAGCGGCAACAAGCAAAACAGCGCTGGGCAGCCGGGGAGTCCAACTCCCACCAACGGCGCGCACCTCAGGCAATGAGCTCTCTATATTTAAAGTGTGTTTCTATACATATTCATTGGTTTATGCAAAACGCCTATACATATGCATGGCCTTTCCCCGCTTCGTATTAAAATTAGGTCTCCTCCCCTTCGCATCTGCGCAGAGCTTTGTGGTGGTGGTCGTTGGGGGTCTCAGAGAGGAATCTTCATCACCTCCTGTAGTAACCCCACTGTCTTCATCGTCACCTGTAGTTAACCTCTTAAGTCTGCGCATGCGCCTTTCTTTTTGGATTCAAGCCTTACGCCATCTGGGTTTCTTCCTAATTATTTTTGTTCATTAACTTCAAGCTTGGTTGGAATCCTGTGATAAATCATCCACAAGGCCAGTCCTTGGCAAGCTGAGATAAGTAAACTAAGAAGCTAGAAATACTGATGCCTAAGACTTGAAGAGGTTAAAATACCAAATGCCCACTATTATCCCCCCCCTTTCTCTTTAGGCTAGTAAATTCTCTTTACCTTCTAATTCCCTAAAATACTTATTGGATATTAATTCTTATTTAAGACTATTTTCTTCTGATCACTATATGAGTTACCTGTGTTAAAACAGCAGTAAAAGGCACATTTCATCATTACACAAAGTACACAAAATAGAAAGATAACTCCAAGAATCGTTAGGAGCAGTTGCTTGAGCCAGATTAAATTCGCTAACAAGAAGTGAGTATTTGTTTCCTTCTCAAGAGGTTCAGTAAACAAATACCGTCTATTACACTCCCCACAGTTGTTAACTAAGTTTGATGAACAAACAGTTTACTACCTATTACAGAAATCATTCTGCCAACACAACTGCCTGTCTTCTGTGCTTTGCCAGTAGCTTTAGCTGGTTTTGTCTGTCTTGAGACATCTCCTTTTATTAGAGAATATCCTGTAATTAGTTTTCCTTACACTGTTACATAGATAAAAACAAAGGTTAAAGTACCATCTATGTGGCCTAAGTCTTCATTTACTTCAGCCACTATAGTATTAAGCTCTAGCACAGATTAGTCTCTCACTGCAGTAGAGAAATTGATTGTACAACAGCTTTGTAGCCTGGTTTTTGTGCAACATGGAGTCTAAAGTGACTCTTGAGGCATTAACATGCCTCCTACTGAGGTGCTGGCCATGGAGGGTGTTGTTTATTGTTAATAAATATCGGGTATAAGCTCCATTTGCGTGTTCTGAGGAACAGATGCGGGAAAACCTCCAGGGACCACCGGGACTCCATGGCCGCACCCGGCGCTGGCTCAGAGGTCGGGCGGGACCGGGGGCGCGGGCGGGGCGAACGCCGGGCGTTCGGACCGCG
>NW_010299904.1:0-2407 GCF_000700745.2 Antrostomus carolinensis | reverse complement strand
AAAAAATTAAAAATATAGAAATTAAATTAATTTATTAATATATACTTATATATAATACACACATAATTCTATATACACATATATTAAAATATGAGTATATAAAATATAGATAAGAGCATCAGTTGCCTACATTTCTAAGATTCTCAACCTAAGTTTATTTGTAATAACATGGGAAGTAAGGGCTCAAAGATTACCAAAACCGTAATTCATGTACATTAAACAGTATTTCCCCTCCCTGTGCACACACTGCAGGCATTTGGTGCAGTTTCTAGGCAGCTTCTCTGAAATTCCCAAGGATAACTTTATAGCTGATGGCTGTTGCTAAGCAACCTCTTCTGGCTGTTATCAAGCTGCTCCAACAATTTCACCGTTCACATGAAATAACATCCATCGTATCCCAGCGCCTCCGAGCTAACCAAACCCACACAGCTTTCTACCACTTCAAAATTCAACACTATTTATTTTAGGCATCCAGGAACCCTCCCTACTAACCACTGTGGAATAAAGAGATTTAAACCCATATGGTTCTAACGTGCAATTCTTGCCATTTTTGGGTGGGGGGTGGAAGTTTTCCAAATGAAACGTCTGTGGGTATATAAACAAACTGAACAACTTTCATTATGGTTTAGTCAAACAATTCCTTGGGAAACAGTAAAAAAAAAAGTTCCAAACATTAGCACTAGAATCAGAAGCAACCTGACCAACATGGCATGACCCTGGAAGCTACGGTCAGTGACAGACAGTAAAATCCAGGAGAACTTGTCTGATTCTGTAACAGAAGTGAGCTACGTGTAGATCATCAAGAGTAATTTACTGCACTGAATAAGTAGGTTTCTTTTTGTTCTGTTTACAGAAGCACTTATGTTTCTTTGTGAAACACATCCATATTCAAATACACTCTCCATTTGGGGAGCTGCTGCTGAGTGAAAAGGGGATGTGCACACCTCTAGGGAACAGAATAGCAGTTCCTTGTTAATTTAAAGATGCAATGGAATATCTCACTACATCTTATGCAAATCCAGTTAGTTCCTGACCAAATTAAAACAAACAAACAAAACCAAAACAACAAAGAAAACAAAACAACAAAAAACCCACAGGATTTTGTGCTGTTCTCCATTTTAAATTATTGTTTTACTTTTCAAAAATACATTCCTAAGATGGCTATGATCACTGACAAGCATTTTTTCTCCTACTCAACCAAAACAGTAATGCTAATGCCAGATTTTTTTCTCCTTATTTGTGTCTCCTGAGGCATATCTGTAGCTCTTTCCCAGCTCTGTATGACAGAACTACTGCTGCTGAAAGACAAGATCTTAACAGGTTTGTTTGGTCTTACTTCAATTTTAAACTAAATTTCAACAAGAATGAGAATCTAATTAGGTGTCTGAGCTATGTAAAAAACAGAACAGCAATTCTCAATTTTTAACTCTGCCTTGACTCGACTACACTGAGCACAAAGAAATCTAGAGACAGTTACGGACTCAGAAGCACACTGAGGACTCGCTCAACAGATGGCTTAAGAAGACTCACCGTAACCAGATGTGTAATTGGGGCCCCTGCGGCCTCTCCCTCGTCCGCTGTAGGATCTGGAACCTTGCACTGAGGAGAGGGTGCTCTCGTCAGTCGTGTAACCCTTCTCTTTTTCAGGAACTCTAGCAGAAGAAGGTCTGAAACCCATACCAATCTGACGCAATTGTTCGTCAATCTGGAGCCTTTCCAGTCTTAGTTGTTCTACCTCCTACATAAAAGGAAATTAAAAAAAAAAAATTGTTGATCAAGAAATGCTCCTTCCCCTCACAAAACACCATTGTCCATCCAGTCACCTTAAAAACTAGCATTCCTGTAGGAGAGTAACACCAACTTGAAAGTGACTGCAAATAACAGAATTCAACTACGAGTTCTGCAATCTGAGTTTTGGAAGAAGACTAAAACCTTTCCCTTAAATCACCGTGCTGAGACTGTTAAGACTCTCATTGCCTTTCCTAACTACACTTTACTGCACATTTCCTAGTCAAATTTAAAAAAGCTAACTCAAAATAACATGGTTCAAATTCACTTATTGCTTCTGTTAAGTGCACACCACAACCCCATACAAACCCAACTAATCTAAACGGGTAATTGCTCTAACACGACGCAGCATTACCATGTTACCATCAGCAATTCCATCCCATCCCAACAGAGCTCTGACCTCCCAACAACAGGACACTAACACTGATCAAATATTTGCATATTCCTTCTCAAACGCCACTGGAAGCAGCGCTCTTCACAGTCCAGCCCCTTCAGCACCAGCAGTACTATGTAACCATGTGAACGCATTTAAAGGCCTCCACAACACCTATGGGCAAGGGGTGGGTTCAAGGCACCAAACCTGAAATGGCTGTGCCGCCATCCAGCGAGACCTGGACAG
>NW_010299903.1:22289-37963 GCF_000700745.2 Antrostomus carolinensis | reverse complement strand
CCCGCGCCCTCTCCCTGTCACCGGCCGGGCTGCCCCATTCCCGATCGTCCCCCCTGGGGTCCGGCCCGGCTCCGGGTCCGGCAGCCGCCTGGCAGCGACCAGGCTCCGCATCCCCGCGGGGGCTTTTCGCTGCACCTGCTCCTGGTTCCCTTGGAGCCTAACAGGATGCGCGGTGCTCAGCGTTGCTTCTCCCTCAGGGTGAACGTGTTCCTTCTTGTAACGGAGCTGTCTCCTGCTAGCTCCTAAAATTGAATTTACCTGTTTCATAGCGGCAGCATCATCATCATCCTGCCATTGGAAAAGTCTCCCGAGTCTTTCTCCTGTGTCGTTTCCAACAGCGATGGTCTAGACTCCATCCATTAGAAATTTTTACTAGTGTCCCTAAGCCTGTAACCTTCCTTTTTTATTATTGATTCTCATCCCACTGCTACTATCAAGATCACCCTATTCTTCTTTATGATACCATGAGCGCTTATGATGTTAACAGAACTTCTGGGGATTAAGAGCTTTGTATTTAATACTTTATTAGCACTTGCTATTTTTTTTTTTTCTATCAGAGGAAACATGAGGCTATAAAGCAGCAGGACAGAGTGAGCTCTACAGCTACCTGAAATGAAAGGAGGGTGTAGAGAGGTGAGGACTCGGTCCATTCAACCAAGTACCAAGTGATAGGACAAGGGGAAATGGCCTCAAGTTGCGCCAAGGGCAGTTGAGATTGGATGTGAGAAAGAATTTATTTCCTGAAAGGGTTCTCAGGCATTGGAAGGGGTTGCCCAGGGCAGTGGTGGAGTCCCCATCCCTGGAGGGATTGAAGAGTCATGTAGACATAGTGCTGAGGGACATGGGTTAGTCGAGGACTTGTCAGTGTTGGGTTGATGATTGAACTCGATGATCTTAAAGGACTTTTTCCAATCTGGGCAATTATGGGAGTCTGTAAGGAGAGCTAGTGGCAGGAAGAGGAAGAACAGAAGCAGTTTCCAGTATTTATAGGGTCGATGGTCCAGGTAGCCTTTGGAAATCCGTAAGACCAAAGCAGAGCTTCAGTTTAGGCAGGGCCGCATTGTGTACAGGGCCAGAAACAGTTCTCTGAGCTCACAGCTTGAGAAGGACTGTATCCTTGGTCTACTGGCTTTGCCACTGTGGAGCATTTGCTTTAGGGAAATTGGAAGATGGCCTGAACCATTTAAAACAGACTGAAAAACTAGACAAGGGGATATAAAACCCAAGCCTTTTCTGGCCTTTGGACTGCCCCAGTAATGATAGGAGTTTATGTATTTTATGTAACACTACATTCCTTACTGAGAATGAGGGGTAATGGTTTTAAACTAGAAAAGGGTACATTTAGATTGGATATTAGGAAAAAGTTCTTCAATATGAGGGTGGTGGGTCATTGGAACAGGATGCCCAGAGATGTAGTGGAGGCCCTGTCCCTGGAAACATTCAAGGTCAGGCTTGATGGGGCTCTGAGAAACCTGCTCTAGTAAAGATGTCCCTGCTTACTGCAGGGGGGGTTGGACTAGATGACCTTTGAAGGTCCCTTCCAACCCAAACCATTCTATGATTTTATGAAACAAATCTGTCATTCTTAATATTTATGTTGAAGCCATGGTATTGAGTAAAACTTCAATGTGGTGTCTTTTTTCCCTAGTGAACACATGATCTGTTGCGTGGACCAATATAATGGCATTTATGATTTAAAAAAAAACCAAACCAAACACAACCCAAACACCTTTTTACTGAGGTTGCATGAGATGTGATTTCACATCACATACAAGCCTTATCTGGAGAGCTGTGGTGTAGACTTTTTTTTCAGCTTTTAAATGAATCTGCAGGTATAATAAGGAAGTCTGTGGACTGTTCCCAGCTTTTGTCTGTGCTTGTGATATGACTTGCAGAAGAAAGATATTTTATTTATAGCAGAGGTAATTGTTACATGTACATCTGTTCTGTGGATTTTTTGTTATTGTAAGTCACTGTGGTTTCAGTCATGAAAACTATGAAGCTGTAGCTTTTGTGGAGTGATAATGGACTGATATGGACTGATAATACTACAGTTAATACTTACAATTTTAGATAAATTTTTATGCATTGCAGGTTCAGATACAAGATATAGTTCCTGCTTTTAGGAACGTGCTCCTGTTAACTTTCTTTCTTACCAGCAGAGGTCTAGCTAACACACAGTTTCAAAACTGGAGCAGGGTAAATCCCTTTGCTAATGGCATGTCAACAGTATGTTTTAATGACTGGTTATGTCTATGAGTTCCTCTGGATGTGATTTCCCTGCTATACCTGACCAGTGGGACAGATGTGATTGTATTAGAAACAGGAAGTTCAGAAACATTTGGAGACTCAGTAATGACTGGGGATGAGCCATCAGCAGATGGCTGTATCAGAATCATGAAAAATAAGAGCTCATTGTGTTATGTTGAGCCGGTTCCATTGGGGCGTGTAAGCAGCTCATTGAAGACAATATGATTTTTCACATACCTATAACTAAGTGTGCTGAACTGTACCAGTATCAACCTCAGGTGAATCAATACATAATCTCCAATTCTCAGACATAATTAGCAGCCAAGTACCTCAGTTTTTATGTACAACGTGCCTTAAGAACACCAGCAGTTAGCCCCTACAGCAATGCCAGTGAGGAATGGGCTACCCTGAATAGGACAATTTTACATTCTGTTAAACATTATGTTCAATGTATGTTGGAGAAATGAGGCGCAAAAGAATAAAAGGTGATGCTGTAGATTAAAAAAAAAAAATAGCTATTCTGCAAGATCATAAAGCTTGGTGTAAAACACAGTTGTTTGCCACAAAGCATTTTGAGGACAAAAATGGAAAAGCCTTTCTAATACCTTTCACCATTATCTCCTAGGTGCTTTTGTTACATCAACCTAGAAAATAACAGGAAGCAATTGAATAATGCTAAAATAACACTTGAGGTGATTACCCAGCAGACATCCTCTTGCCCTTTAATCAGATCTATGTACTTTGAAGAGCAGTTTAAGAAAGTGTAGCAGGAAGATCTCTTACATTTTTTGTTACGTGGAACCTTGATTTATTGTGCAAGTTTGGGAATCTATAGAAGGCTTTTATATAGATTGCAGATTTGCTCATGTTTCATTTAACTTAAATACAGCTGTCTAAACATGGAACTGAACATGTAGCTAGCTTTCATGATGGTCATTGGAGAAATGATTTCATTCCAGAGCATTTTGGTACCATGAAACAAACTACTTTTAAATGCAAAACAAAGCTAAAATTAAAATGCCATTTCATTTGAGCTGCCATAGCAATAGATAAGACAAAGCTATTTACAGTTTGTTTGATATATTATGTAACTTGCATTGTGTGTGTGTGTAGGTGTGTTTTACTGCCCAGCATTAATGTTTAGCAGGCTGCCATAATTCTTGTTTTTCTCTACTTACTACAATTATTCCTGATTTTAAAGGAGATAAGCAAATAAAAAGGAGATAAAATCTCCTGTTCTGCAGACAGAATTGTACTGGAACTCAAGCCTGATTTCCTCTTGTGCTGGGGAGTGAAACTCACTTGCAGTAACTGGTGTGGAGTAATCCAGGTGTACTGTATCACTGAAGCTTAGAAATAACTTTTGGTGGAAAGAACAATAATGACTGGCAAAACTAACCTATGTACCCAATCAAGCAACCACAATATCTTTAAATTTATGATACAGATCCCACTCCATACATCAAATTCTGGAAATGAGATGCTCTGCTAGCTTAAGAGATACAACATTGATGAAAGATCTTCTTCATTTAAAAAAAATAAGAGAAATCTTGCCTCATGCCCTCATCCTTTCCAACTCCCAACACTGGCATAAGTGACAAATGTCCTAATTTGTACTCTTAAATGGTACAGCTACAATGTGCTGCCACACCTCACGTTACGTATAGCAATAAATTTTATATGCAGCAACAAAGACTGCATGAGTGAACTGGGCTAACCTGGCCTTCAGGCTGATACACATGCATGAAAGCCAGTTCTTGTAGCGTGGATGACTGCAAGCTGTCATTTTGCTCCACTGCCCTCATCCCACTGGGATTTGGTGTGAAGAGAAAGGTGGAAGGACAGAGACTCACTTGTGAAGCTCATTAGCAGCACACACAGCACAGCGCCGGCTGTCACCCTTCCTAGCACTCTGTCTGGGCTGAACTCTCACACTGTCACCTCAACGTCTTTATCCACTGCAAGGGAATATATTAATTTTGTCTCTGTAGGCAGATAGACCTGTTTCCTTAGGGATACTGACTGGATTTGCAAAACAGTAACAAAGCTTTCTATGATTTTTACAATAGCTTATGCCAATATAACAGAATTTTACAAGCACAGTATTAGTTTTGATTTTCAGAGTGTTTTTTATTGCTGTTGCAGTTGTACAATTTCAACATTAGGGAACAATACATAACGTACAGTACACAGCTTGTGTTGTTCCCAGGCTTTAAAGTCATGTGTCAAGGTTCAGGCTGCAGAAGAGAGTTCACCATTCCTAAAATGGAAGCAGGCACAAACAGTACTATCTTGCTGCAGTATTAGCACAGTCTTGCTTGGCAAATACAACATTAGGAGCACCACCTGCCATTAGGATACTACATGTACCAAAAGATTACTGACATAGATCCTTAACGTTCTGCCCTTCTGCCCCTATAGGCATTTGTTCACATCAAAGTGAAACCACTAGAAAAAACACACTGTTAAGCAGTTCAGTCCTTGGTTTTAAAAGTTAGTGAAAGGATACAGCTGGAGAAATGCCTCACAAAATGAAACTACAAATCTGATACACTTTTTGCATAGTTAAACTTCTGTCAGGACAAACTTGGGTCTCTGGAATTTTTTTTTTTCATCCAGTCTTGGCACTTCTGCTTTGAGCAGAACAGTTATTCAGAACACTCTCTCATTCAGTGTTCAGACTACCAGGTGACTCCAGATACTTTTAAATTTCTTTGGTTACTTTCTTTTCCTTAACATGTCTTAACCTTTTTTATTCCCCCTACAGCAATACACTGTTCCAGACATCCACTTCCTCCCCTTTGGCTACTCCTATTTATTTTCTTCGGCTCTTCCCTCCTCTTCAGTCACTTCCACTCTGTTACTCTTCTCAACATCTCTGGGCTCTTTCTGATCTTCAACCATTCTGATTTTCTCTTGATAAAGAGAAAATGCCAGTCTTCTTGTTGCATCCAGTTGCTATTCTTTCCATATTTGCACATGGATGTAACCCCAATAATCCCAATAATTTTACACAGAAAGTGACAGATTAAAGTCCAAGGAAGGAAACAGAATGAAAAATTAAAATCTCAATGTAATAGTGCACATTCCCTCTCTTGAACTTATTCATATCCCCTTGGTATGGAGCTAAACATCTTCAATGTGTCAACTTACTGTCACACTTTTCTGTTACAATAATATTAAACAAATTTGATCGCATTTGCTTCTTTAATCTGTTAACGTGGGTTGTTCCTAATTCCCACTGTTCTCTGCTAAATTCTTTTTAACTAGTGCCTAGCATCAGGAAAAATCTTCCTCCTACCTGTTGACACCAAAATGGAAGAAGGAAAAAAATTCACATGCATCCCATGTAATGCAGAGGCTGCTGAGATAAGCACACTTAAAATATCATAGGGCAGCCTGGATCACTGATTGCGTATAGCATGTGCAGGTCTGCAAGCAAGTTTTGCACACCTACTGGGTACAAAATGAAAGCTGTTTTCTTCACAGTCTCTTAGACTTTTTATTTTAAATCAAAACCACGTTAATTGTATTTCTGATTGTCTGCAAATTATTTTTTGCCTGTAATTGTAACTTTCTTAGGTTTGTTTCTTTGTTGTTTTTTGTGAAAGTTGAACAAAACAAGCCCAGTGTTCAGTAGCACAGGGAGCCAAGCCATGCTCTGCTCATTCGCCCCAGTCCGAGCATTAGCAACAGGTAGGAATATGACTACAGACACAGACCTCCTGTTTTCACACAGCTCTGCCTGAGCACAGTATACCATTCAGACTGTAAGTCTGCACACAAGCTGATTACTTGTGTACATTAAGAACCACTTTGAGTATTTAACCACACATTTTTTAGTATGGCCTTAGGCTTGTTTTTCTGTAAGTTAAATCATCTAAAAGGAAAATACTTCATAAAAAACACTAAACACTTTGAGATAAGCTAGTGCTTATTAAAAGTGCTAGGTTAATAACTCTGGAAAGTGCAGTCCTCCACACAGCCAGTAAGACAGCAACAGTGTAGGCATCTCTGATCTGCCAACACGGGGAAGGGGGATAAGCCCCTAGTTTGATTCTCTGCTGACACAGACAAGGATGCCAGTTGTGGAGCTGCGGGTTGCAGTCTGAGCACCTGTCAGTCACAGAAGGACTGCGAACACTCACTTCACCTGACACACCGTACAAAACAGCTCCCAGTTTGAACAACTTTATTTCTGCTCTTCTTAGTCAACTTGAATCATCATCCTTGAGGTAGACGACCAGATATTCCAACACACTTTCCCTGCACCTTTCAGTATCACGTATTTCAAGTAAAAAATACCTATTTTTCAAACGCTGTAGCTAGCAATTTCACTTTTGCCTACAGTGTCATCCATACTGTTATGTCTGGAATGAGCTCTTTTGTATTACACTTGATGCTTTACATTTTCAAAGCACATCCAAAAATCAGCTAAATGAGGATTGCATTAAACCTTACAATTTAATCTTAGTATATGATTATATATAATATATATATATATAGATATAAAATATCTGTATAGTTTTATGGCCAAGTTACAAGCCCCTGAGAACAGAGTTTATGCAGAAACACTGGCACCAATAACACTAGTGGATGCAGGTTTATTTAGATGTAATGAGCATAGAAAGCACCTGAAATTATTTATATTTTCTATTTATAATAGATTAACAAATGTATTCTTAATATATTTATGAAAATATCCAAATAGTTAATCTTAACATCCATTGTGGAAAGATTATATTTACATAGAAATACATGACGACTTGATGCTGAAAGAGCAAGAAGGGAAGAAAAGAGGGTGCCTGATCCTGTGCCTTTATATACATGGGTAGTGCCTTTAAATCAACTCATATGAGCGTGGGTCTCATGTTTGAATAAAAGTTGCAGGTTCAGGTCCATAATGCTTTATGCATATGTGATTTTGACAAACTACTATTTAAACTATTTTTACAAATACATTCTACAGTAACTGTGTCTACAGGCTCAGGCATCCAGCCCTGAGAGAAATATGAAGTCTGTCTCCTGCATTTTGTAAAATCTACCAGATGGGGCACGTGTCTAGAAGTAGCTGCTTTTGCAAGTCTGCAGTAAAATGCATCTGTCTGCCCAGCGCAGGATAGCGATCCCTCAGACATCCCAATCTGCCTTAGGCCCCATCATCAACAGTTGTTCCTTCACTGATTGTAAGACTTGGACAAGCGAGTCTTGGTAAAACAGTAACAGCTTGCTTAAAATACAAAACAAGCCAAAACCCAATTCAAAATAAAGTTGATTCCAATTTGTCACCCAACTTGTGTTTTTTATCTGCCTACGAATGTTGCTGTCCAAAAAAGAAAGAGACTTAGGTTCAAGATAACACTATTACATCATCTATGAAAATGAAACTGTACTTTTCAGAGTACAGGAGCTTCTTATATTGGTTACATTCTTCATTAAAGTTGTTCTCTCCTAACACTGTGAATAAAATCTTGGTTTGCAATGTATTTTAGAAGACAAACTAAACATGTTTGCAATACTTTTACAGGAAAAACTGAATTCTTTCCAAACTGAAAGAATATTAATTTTGATTAAGTTAATAATGACAAAGTTTCTGTAGGTAAAAAGTGCAAATTTTTTGATATTACCTCCAAGCATTTTACACTGTTACCTACAGGGAATTTCAAAGCATCCTTCATGTTGATGTAATTTACCAGTTGAATAGTACATTTTGACCAAGAGTCATAAAGTATATTTGACTGCTGCCTCCTGACTGTACAGATGCAAAGAACACCTTGAAAGGGGAAAAAAAGAAGAAAAAAAAAATGCTACTGTCAGTTTACATTTAGGAGAATATTTTTACCCATACAGGAAACCTCAGAGAATGCTACAGTCCCAAATACAAGTATATATATATCATAATTAAATTTTAATCTCACAAGAAACTTTTTAAAGTGAAACCATGCTTGTGGCACAACAGGGATATATTTTTTAGTATACTTTTCCTGTTTGGACAGACACAAGAAAACATTTTAAAAGAATGAATCTAAAACAGTTTTGGGGCCCCAGATTTCTGAATATATCAGTGGGACTAAGCAGGTTTCACAGAACATTTATCAAGCACTGCTGTGTGCAAGAAAACATAATTGATTATCCATACTCTAGTGCCTGCAATATCTTAAATATTAGAACACTGGGGTTTTTTCCCCTATGATGGCTGCTCTGGATTTGTTATCACCCCGGTATCAGTTAAGGTTGGGTGGAACAGGAATTACAACAGCTGGCTAAAGTAGGGTGGTGGGAAATGTGGAATATCCATAGTGAGTGCTTTGTGGGGTCAGTGACTACATTGGTTTTAAACAGGGAAGTTACGCTAAGCTAAGAAATAACCAACGTAAAAACAAAGGTACAGAAATTAAATGGTCTTAGTGTCATAGTCAACTGTTACTCATTTTTGCCAAATCACCACGCTGTAATCATCTCTGTACCTTGTCATTTCTTTCACACAGAAATTTCAGCTTCTGTGCTTTCTTGTGCATAAATACTCCTTCCAGATTTCCTGTTTCCACAGAGCGTAGTTCAATTGCCTTCTCTCCCCAGCCCATGACTTGATTAGATTGAAGGTAAGCTAAAAGAAAAAAACAAGAAAAAAACCTATATTATTTAACAGCTCAAAGACATTCTTGCCTCATTTATGTCAATATGGATCTGAAGCATTTCCCTTTGATAACAATATATTCTGAATTATTTGTATTTCAAGTTTACACAAAAAGCCTTGGGAACAGTAACTAAATTTTAGTTTCTCCTCTCAGGCTTCTTTTGGACTCTACACATAAATCTTAAGTATGTTACTGTTGTGTATTTTAGAATCACAAAAGCTTGGAGGAAACCTCTTGCAGGGCATCATGTTTAACGCCTGCCCCCAAAGCAGGGCCAAATTAGACAAGATTACTGGGGACCTTGCCCAGACATGTTTTGATGGATATTTCACAACCTCTCTGAGCCTCTGCTGCAATGCATCACTACTTTCAAGGTTAAAAATTTCTTCCTAATACCGAATTGGAATTTCTCTTGGTGCAACTTGTGCCTATTTTACCTCTCATCCTTTCACTGTACATGTCCAAGAAAAAGTCTCGACTCTCTCTTCTCTATACCCTCCCATTAGGAAGTTGGGTTTGTATTTACTACAGAGTCCAGCTTTGTTTGAAACCTAAATACTTCTGAATCTGAGACTATGGCATGATTAATTTGGTGTCCTTAGCTATTGTCTTCCTGTCACTGGTTATGTGCAATATCTCCAAAACAAAAAAGTTACTCCAGCACTGTGGAAGCTTACTATGTTACTGCCTTTAAATCTGGCAATTAGATGAGAAGTGGGAATAGTGGTGAATGAGTTAACAACATAGATTTCAAATTAGGCACAGTTTCAGTGAAAGCCCTCCACTAATCAGTGCATGTATGGGCTTCCAAGGTGAAAACACGTTAGTTATGCTCTATTGATAGTCAGTGCTCAGAAATTGTTGTTCTTGCTCAACTATGAAATGTTATTTAATTAGTCCAAGAATTCTGGTGTTCTGAAATGATGTAGAAAGAATGTGTGCATTTGACTGGTTGTTAGCTTCAGTGGACAGTGCTTGCCTGCCCTACACTATCAGTGCAAGCGATGTCTGTTCCTTAAAATCATGTTGATTTAGATTTTTGTCTAAAAAACTTTCAGTACACACTGATACAGGAAGCAACAGCCTGTGATCCTACTTCAGAAGGACAACAGAAAATAAAAGCAATATGCTTGAGCGACTGTATATCCTTTTTTGATATAATATTAACTTGGAATCTTTCATTTATGATTCTGGTCAAAACAAGTGTATGAAAATTACACCTGCTTGGAAACATACGTGGTTTGGCTACAATGTTGTGATTCTAGTTCCCTCAAAGTCTATGAATTTCCCCTAAATCTATTTTAGGAGACTTTCAGTTATTCTTTGTGCACACTGAAGGCTTCCTTGCTACTAGAGCTGAGAGCAACAAAATTCTTTCCCAGTATCCCAGTCAAGTGGAAAGAGGAAGAAACCATCTTGTTTGAAAAGCAAAACAGTGAGCAACTGAGGATAAGCAGGAGAGAACAGGGGGAGGGTATGTTCTACAAATCAAACACCTGAAATCAATCCATTTTTTAATTTTTTCTTTATGCTTGAGTTCCTAGGCTGTACAATGGGACGCTACTGCTGTAGGCTGCAAGGAAGACTGTCATTAACATTTCTGAGTCACTGCAGCTGTAGCATGAAGAGCAGCAGGGCAGCACCCAAGCACTGTGCAGTTAGTATCTAAAAAGGTAGGCCCAGATCACATGTAAAGTGAAGATAAAAATGAATGATGCAATACCAAGACATTTCCTATTTTTTTAAAACAACTGACACCACATTAACCTTTTCAAACTTTGCTTTTGAACACAACAGAGACAGAGGCACACTATGGTTCTTTGGGGTGGGACAGTGAGGCAGATGCATATATATATAAACAGCATGAAAGCATTCTATCATTACGCTGCTTAGTATAGGTCCAGCAACAAAGACCTACTCCACTCGTAAGTCTCCTTATCTCTTCAACTACTAGATAAAATCTGCACTCAAGTTGTCAGTATTCTATGTCTGTATCAGCTGTATCCATGCCTTTGGCAGATTTCAATTTGATAGCATCCTTGCAGCTCTCAGTAACAGCTTAATTAGGCTCTGTTGCAACCTCTAGGTCATCCAGGATAGAAAACTGGATGACAGGATCACTCCTGCTATGTTCAGAAGAGACCTGATCTCCAAGCAGTATGACAATAGGAATGTAATAAGTTCAGCCACTGATGCTCTGCTGGCTGGACAATATACTGAGAACTTGTCAACTGACAATGGCAAATTTCACTTGAAGTACAAGTAGCACAAAAACTCATTTTTGTAGCAGAAGCAAAAAAGTTCTCTCTCAAATTGGATCTGTAGAATAACATGCCAACAAAAAGGCCCCGTTATACCATTTGTGGGGTTGTCCTGTTACAAGGATTTATCTATACATGGAAATCAATTTGGAAGATAGCAGGCTGTGAATTCAAAGGTCAGTAGTGAATCTTGATAATCTTGGTAATGAGAGCACTTACAAGTGTTTCATGTGAACTGAACTGAGAGCAGGTTAAATACTCAGAATAAAGTTGTTTTATTCTGGAACAAAGGCTTCTATACCATGAGCAACTTCAGAATAGTTATTTCCACCTCAACAAGCTTTAGATAAAAATACCTTGTGCTTCCAGCTTGCAACATAAAAGGGTGTTTATATTACACACAAACATACTGGTTTCTAGCAACCCTAGACTTAGACAGCCACTTTGGTCCTTTGGACAGTAGCTCAGCAGAAAAGGCAAATACTGACTCAGACTGATATGCCAATATTGCTTAACGTACTGGAACAAAGTTATTCAGAGTTACCTGAAGCTCCCCTGCTTCACCCAGATTACTGCATATCTTAAGACCTACAGCTGTGTATGAGCTGCGGTTCTTGTTACACCTTTTATACCAGCATTACTCCCTGGACATCAAAGAATATATGCCATAAAGTTAGTATAGCAAAGTGAGCTCAAAATCAGTTTCTTAACATCATGAAAGCATTAGCAATGCTTTAAACTTGGGGCAAGACTTGGTATTTCCTGTTTACACTGTGTATTAACATTGAGTTGAGCCCCATTCAGGGAAGTGACTGCTTCAAGAGGAAATGGTTGAAAGGGATAGGAAAGGTGAAATAAATTACTGAGTCATATTGGATCCATTAACCTATATGAAGTGTCACTGACATGAGCTAATGATCAAGTCACACCCATAGCATCCTCACAGTCTGAATGAGACAACTGCACTTTGTACCACAGAACCCATGTCCTGCTACAATCTCACTTCCCTTCTTAACCTTTCTTTTCCTTTTTAAACTCTTTCCCTTAAAAAATCCCTTTTCTGATCTCATGTACTGAATTTGGCTCACTGCCCTAAGCAGTGATTCCCAATTGACCTCGGCATGAGAACAGAATCAGGCCAGCTTTTAGCAAAGTATCATAAAATTGGGCTTTTCTGATTAGTGTTACAGAGATAGGGCAGGAAAGGACCTTAATGCACCTTCTCTTCGATCTGTATCTTGTGCCTCATCAGTATCACTTCTGACAGTTCAGGTCTAACCTGACCTTAAAGACCTCTAATGATGGAGACTCCAAAAATTCCCCAGGCAACTGATTTCAGATAAACCAAAAGGTTCAAAATGAACAAAGTGAACATGAACTAGAAGAGTCTGACCTCCTTTTGCGCGCTCGAGTCATGGTATCAAATTCCATTTCACAGGGTAAAAAGACAGTTTATGCTGCTTTACTGAATTTCTTTTTGGAGACAGTATGTGCATAGGTGAATTCAATGCAAAAAAGCCACTGAATTTTGCTTTTGTGTACGTGTTTGAGAAAATATCTTCAGGCAAGTTTGCAGCTGGGCAGAAATATTAAAAGGAGAATATCCAGTGATGACTTTGCTGACAGTAAAAGATACCAGCTATTAGAGACCATACAAATCTTAAAACTGATTATACTTCTACAGAACCCTTCAAGTCAAACCCAGTATGCTCTATGAAATCACAGCTTTTACTAGTTCCCCATTCTTTGGGGAAAGCATGTTTGTTTATTTTTAGACAAATGGAAGGGAGACATACGTGTTGAGGACTGGGAATGGAAATAACTCACAGAGATACCAACAGTGTCCTGTAGTGTAGCAAATGTTCCCACTGCAACCCGGCCTCGAGCTCTCCAAAGATGCTGCTGGTAACTGATTTGGTATTTATCAGCTACTTGCATGTACTTCTGTCCATTGCCCATGCTTTACAACTTGCTGCCCCCAAAGTTGAGCGATTTTGAAAAGAAGAAAGTAGAAAAGCTGTGGAAGGAGTTGCCACCTTCTCTTGTGTAATTCTGTTGAATAGTTTTACTGCTATTATTTATGTTACCTGGATAGAAGTGAGTATTTTAATTCCTCCAGTCACTGGTGTGGAAAACTTATACTAAATGAGAGAGGCTAGAGAGTCAAAACTCAAGAAGAAAAAAAGCTAAGGGTGAATAAAGTCACCAAAGGACAAAGTAAGAAACTGGCCATGGAAGGCAGGTGTTTTCCTGCTGTATGATTTGGTTGGATTGCACTGGACAAAGCGCTAACACATACAGTTACCCAACCACCCCAAGCAAGCTGGGAATCAATTTCTGACTAAATTTTGTTTTCTCCTGAACGTGTATGTTTCTATGCAACTCTGTTCCAAAGCTTCTCTGCTCTGAGCTGTTGCTCACCGCTTTGTAATTATTCCAGTAGAACCAAGAACCCAACCCAGAAATGTATCTGGGGCGACAGTTTGCTTGTTTGAATGCTTCCTGCTGTTTCCTGGGGAAAATGTGCACAGGGGATCTGACCAACAAGAATGATTCAGATGGGAGCAGGCATTTTCTGTGCATGGGCTGGATGGCAACTGCTTCAAGAACTGGCGAGTATGTTGATGGAGCACTGAGGCAGTACTTCAACCATCTTTTGGTAATGCTGTCTGTTTCTCTACATAACATCCTTTTTGTTTCTAGTATGTACACAGCAAAGGAAATAAGAAATAAAGACTTTCTTGGTTCCATACTCTGGGAATATCCAGTTTTGTGCCAACCCTCTTAAGACTACATACTGTAAATAATTCATTACTCACACAAAAGGGCAAAAGTGCTTCTAAATCTTATTAACTTAATGTTTCTTAAACCCTTTTTTAATCTTGTTGTATAGGAAGAAAATATTACAGCCATATTTGTATTTAGCCCTACACATGTGAAATATGTTTCAGATTAAACATAGATAGAGTACTTCTACAATTTTAGTTTCCCATGGGATTTGAGTTTCCTCTCTCCAATTTCTTATTAACAGATTGGTCACAGAGGTCCCAACTTAAAGACTATGAGAGTAAGCTATATTTAGATTCCCTGCCCTAAATCCATCAATTATAATACAAAACTATTTTTCTTTTTTGTAGTCAAGATATTCTCACCAACTACAAATCTTTTCTTTTAAAAATAATTGTTTAAAGAAATCAAGAAATGAGCAAAGGAGAACTAAAGGGCACCATGAGGTTAACAAAAGTCTATCCTATCCTTGAAACACAGAGTGAAAACTTTGAGATAAGCTCATACAGACTTTGGGAGGTCTGAAACGGGTCTGGAAATTCCAGGAAAACAAGAACTCTGATGAAACTTTCAAGTTCCCCCTATGTTTTGCCATGCAAGTAACAGTTATTCACACTTCCCTCATAATAGTTAAAGTTTTTGTCTGGAGCCAAGAATTTCAAAGGATCAAGAAAATTAAAAGGAACTAGTGGAAAACAATTATTAAATAATAGTTAATAGAACTCTTTGTTTAAAGTTTGTGTGTTGAGTTACAGGTTGGGTTAATTTGTTTTTAGTGAAAATCCGATTCCAATCAGAAATCAAATTAACTTTGTATCACATCAAAGATTGACAATTTATATTCCAAAGAAATCAATTTCTAAGATACTAGAAGTGCTGCAGCAGAAATGCAAGGGTTCTCAAGCTAAAATATTGAAAAATTTTCAAATGACAACTCAGAGGGGCTGTTTGGAAACTGCCTGTGGAATCTGCAGAAGTGTAAACAATGAAAGAGACAGATGGAGACAGACACCTTTCCTTCCACAGAACACTTTCTTGCTTTCTGAGCACTGGGAGAATTTCTACAAAGAGCTAGCTGTTTACTCAGCTCTCCTAACCTTACCATCCAAAGCATTTCATCTAACTCACCTTCTGCTTCCTCAGCAGGATGTTTCGTTAGAGCTGTCCTAGCTACCTTCCCAGCTGGTGGTGCCCATTTCTCTAGACTGGGTACAGAAAAAATCTAAAGTATGCACATAGACAAGACTCCTATCTAGTGAAATTCACCAGACAGGATGCCACCCTCAGAAGCATCTTCTCCATCCTTTTCCAATTTAACTGCCCTAAACAAAAATGCTTAGGCAGTTTCACACTGATAGCTTTCCATGCAAATGACTATCATGGTGGTGTGGTGAAGAACAGGAGAAATAGCTGCATGGGAATGTGGAAAGGCGAATGTCCAAATGGCATTCCTTCTATTAAGATGTAATTAACCTTGAGAAATTGAGAATATCATGCCTAGCCATATGAATACTGAAGGATGTTTTAAATTACAGTAATTAACTGGCACAAAAGATCGCATACTCAGCTGGTCCAAAGTGGTGAAGCTTTATCCACTTCAGTGCCAGCTGGGTACGTGCAAGGAGATTTTTACTGAAGTTAAGGCAGTGTGCTTTCCAGGCTACAAGAATGTATTACAAAACTCTCTCAGATCTGTGGGTTTGATGATTCCGTACTTTCAGCAAGACTAAGGAAGAAG